>NC_135808.1:17787749-17939749 GCF_964213995.1 Mustelus asterias
CTCATCGATCGACAGTTCCGACGCGCCACAGCAGAAATCCGCACTGACCTCCTCAGAAGACAACACGGGACACGGCGGACAGAATACCGTTCATCGTCCAGTGCTTTCCCGGAGTGGAGAAGCTAAGACATCTTCTCCGGAGCCTACAACATGTCATCGATGAAGACGAACATCTCGCCAAGGCCATCCCCACACCCCCACTTCTTGCCTCCAAACAACCGCACAACCTCAAACAGACCATTGTCCGCAGCAAACTACCCAGCCTTCAGGAGAACAGTGACCACGACACCACACAATCCTGCCACAGCAACCTCTGCAAGACGTGCCGGATCATCAACACGGATGCCATCATCTCATTTGAGAACACCATCTACCAGGTACACAGTACATACTCTTGCACTCGGCCAACGTTGTCTACCTGATACGCTGCGGGAAGGTATGTCCCGAGGCATGGTACATTAGGGAGACCATGCAGATGCTACGACAACGGATGAATGAACACCGCTCGACAATCACCAGGCAGGAGTGTTCTCTTCCCGTTGGGGAACACTTCAGCGGTCACGGGCATTCAGCCTCTGATGTTCGGGTAAGCGTTCTCCAAGGCGGCCTTCATGATACACGACAATGCAGAACCGCTGAGCAGAAACTGATAGCCAAGTTCCGCCACATGAGGACGGCCTCAACCGGGATCTTGGGTTCATGTCACACTATCTGTAACCCCCATGACTTGCCTGGGCTTGCAAAATCTCACTAACTGTCTTGGCTGGAGACAATACACATCTCTTTAACCTGTGCTTAACCCTCTCGCCACTCACATTGTCTGTACCTTTAAGACTTGACTACCTGTAAAAACTCGCATTCCAACCATTATTTTGCAAATTGAGTTTGTGTCTATATATGCCCTGTTTGTGAACACAACTCCCACTCACCTGACGAAGGGGCAGTGCTCCGAAAGCTTGTGGCTTGTGCTACCAAATAAACCTGTTGGACTTTAACCTGGTGTTGTGAGACTTCTTATTGTTTTTAGTAAGTCTTCAGCTTCTTCTTCCTTATTTTTCATCACTTAGTTCTTTCCTTGAAAAAGCTCACCTTTGCCACAACCAAAACTTCCCAGCAAAGGAAATCTACCCTCCTTACGCAATCTGGCTAACATGAGAGTTGAACTTCACAGAAATGGGTTTGACTCTTAACTGCCCTCTGAAATAACCTAGCAAGCAGTTCAGCTCAAAGGCAATGAGGAATTGGCACAGAGAGACCCACCTCCCGTTAAAGCATAATGATAAAATCCTCCCTCCCAGCCTCGCTGCCTCACAGCACGGACCCGGATTCCATTCCCGTGTGGGTCACTCTCTGTGCGGAGGATGTATGTTCTCCCTGTATCTGCGTGGGTTTCCTCCAGGTGCTCCGATTTCCTCCCACAGTCCAAAAGACGTGCCGGTTAGGTGCTTTGGCCGTGCTAAAATTCTCCCTCAGTGTACCCGAACTGGTGCCGGAGTGTAGCGACTTGGAGATTTTCACAGTAATTTCATTACAGTGTTAATGTAAGCCTACTTGTGACAAAAATAAATAAACTTTAATAAAGCAAATTACTGTGGATGATGGAATCTGAAACCAAAAGAGAAAATGCTGGAAAATCACAGCAGGTCTGGCAGCATCTGTGAGGAAAGAGCTGACATTTCGAGTCCAGAAGACTCTTACAGATGCTGCCAGACCGGCTGAGATTTTCCAGCATTTTCTCTCTAAATAAACTTTAAACTTTAAAGGTGAAATTTCCATTCTGCTGAATAATGCCTTGACATTCAGGTGTGAGAGTACATAAACACATACTGATATGAGAGTGCAATGTTCATAGGTTTACTCTTCTTTTAGAGTGCCTCTGGGAAGCTTTTTCCCACGTCGGTGGTGACGTTCACGAGGGGTCATAGGTTCAAGGTGAGGCGGGGAGGTTTAACACGGATATCAGAAGCACGTATTTTACACAGAGGGTGGTGGGGGCCTGGAATGCGCTGCCGGGCAAGGTGGTGGAGGCAGACACACTGGGAATGTTTAAGACTTATCTAGATAGCCACATGAATGGAGTGGGAATGGAGGGATACAAAAGAATGGTCTAGTTTGGACCAGGGAGCGGCGCGGGCTTGGAGGGCCGAAGGGCCTGTTCCTGTGCTGTATTGTTCTTTGTTCTTAACAGCAGTCAGAGGGTACCAGCTGGCATGTAAAAGAACAAAGAAAATTACAGCATAGGAGCAGGCCCTTCGGCCTTCCAAACCTGCACTTACCATGCTGTCCGAATGAACTAAAAACCCCTACCCTTCCAGGGACCATATCCCTAAGTTCCCATCCTATTCATGTATTTGTCCAGACGCCCCTTAAAAGTTACTATCGTATCAACTTCCACTACCTCCCCCAGCAGCGAGTTCCAGGCACCCACCACCCTGTGTAAAAAACTTTCCTCGTACATCTCTTTTAAACCTTGCCCTTCGCACCTTAAACTTATGGCCCCTTGTCGACTTCTATCAGGTCGCCCCTCAACCTCCACTGTTCCAGTGAGAACAAACCAAGTTTCCCCAACCTCTCCTCATAGCTAATGCCCTTATTACCAGGCAACAACCTGGTAAATCTTTTCTGTACCATCTCCAAAGCCTCCACACCCTTCCGATAGTGTGGCGACCAGAATTGAACACTATATTCCAAATGCCGCCTAACTAAGGCTCTATAAAGTTGCAACATGACTTGCCAATTTTTAAACTCAATGCCCCGGCTGAAGAAGGCAAGCAAAAAAAAAGGCTAAATGCATAATCGTATACACAGGTGGGCACATTGGTAAATCTGTCCAAGGCGCTTTCTCTGCCGCCCGCCCAGCACGGGATATTTGAGAGGGCTAGCTCCCAGAATGCACGGCGAGGGTAAAAGCGCTCTATCAGCCAGCGCTGCACCTGCGCTCTGTGGGCCCAATCCTCCAACGTTGCGCCTGCGCATTGCGGGCCCGATCCGCCAGCGCTGCGCCTGCGCATTGCGGGCCCGATCCGCCACCGTGGCGCCTGCGCACTGCGGCCGACCTGGTAACCCGGTAGTGCTGCTGGGCCGTTGCCATGGCGGTTGTCCGTTCCGCCGCGCTGGTGGCGGTGTCGTTGGCCAACTTCGTCTTCGTCTCGTGGAGCGCGGCCGAGTTCGTGGCGTTTGTTTCCCTTCGGCAGATTTACCGGGAGAGCCGCAGGCCGGAGCCAGCAGGTAAGACTGGGCTAGGAAGGGGGACTGGGGCCTGGAGACGCGAGCACGGCCCGGCGGAACTGCACACTGCGGCGGGTGGGAGACACAGATACTGACCCTCCAGCACTGCAGGGGGAGACACTGAGTGGATACCGGATACTGACCCTCCAGCACTGCAGGGGGAGACACTGAGTTGAATCCAGATACTGAACCTCCAATACTGCAAGGGGAGACATAGAAACTAGAAGTAGGAGTATGCCATGTGGCCCTTTGAGCCTGCTCAGCTATTCATTTTGATCATGGCTAATCATTGAATTCAATATCCTGATTCCCCCTTCCTCCCATGTCCCCTGATTCCTTTAGCCCGAAGAGCTATATCTAATTTCTTCTTGAAATCAGACAATGTTTCGGCCTCAACTACATTCGGTAGTAGTGAATTCCACACATTCACCACCCTCTGGGTGAAGAAATTTCTCTTCACCTCAGTTCCAGAAGGTTTACCCCTTATCCTCAAACTATGACCCCTAATTCTGGATGCCCCCACCATTGGGAACATTCTTTCCAAATCTACCCTGTCTAACCCTGTTCAAATTTTCTGAGATCCCTTCTCACTCTTCTTAACTCTAGTGAATATAATCCTAATCGACTTATTCTCTCCTCACATGACAGACCTGCCATCCCAGGAATCAGACTGGTAAACCTTCACTGTACTCCTTCTGTAGTGAGGACATCCTCCGATACGGACACCAAAACTGCACACAATATTCCAGGTGTGGCCTCACCAATGCCCTATACAGTTGCAGCAAAACATCCTTATCCTTACACTCAAATCCTCTCGCTATGAAGACCAACATACCATTCGCCTTCTTTACTGCCTGCTGTACCTGCACGCTTACTTTCAGCGACTGATGCATGACATCAAGGTCTCGTTGAGTATTCACCTCTCAATTTACACCCATTCAAGTAATAATCTGTCTTCTATTATTGCTACCAAAGTGGATAACCTCATATTTATCCACATTATACTGCATCTGCCATGCAGGTGCCCACACACTCAGCCTTTCCAAATCGCGCTGAAGCATCTCTGCATCCTTCTCACCCTCCCACCCAACTTTGTATCATCTGCAAATTTGGAGATAATACATTCAGTTCCCTCTTCCAAATCATTAATATATAATGTGAACAGTTGGGGTCCTGGTGCAGATCCCTGCGGAACCCCACTCGTCACTGACTGCCAATCAGAAAAGGACCCATTTATGCCAACTCTTTGCTTCCTATCTGCTAACCAACTTTCTATCCATCTCAAGACATTACCTGCAATCCCATGTGCTTTCACTGTACGTAGTAGTCTGTTACGTGAGACACTGAGTAGATACCTGACACTGAGCCTCCAGCACTGCAGGGGGAAACACTGAGTAGATACAAGACACTGACTTCCAGCACTGCAGGGGGCATCACTGAGCAGGTTCCAGACACTGACCCTCCAGTACTGCAGGAGGAGACACTGAGCAGCTCCCAGACACCAAATCTCCAGTACAGCAAGGGGAGACACTGAGCTGACCCTCAGCACTGCAGGGGGCAACACTGAGCAGATACCAGACACTGACCCTCCAGCACTGCGGGGGGAGACACTGAGCACAAACCGGTAACTGACTTCCAGTACTGCAAGGGGAGTCACTGAGCAGACACCAGACACCGACCCTACAGTACTGCATGGGGAGACACTGAGCAGATACCAGACACCGACCCACCAGTACTGCAGGGAGAGACACTGAACAGATATCAGACAGTCATCCTCCAGCGCTGCAGGGGGAGACACTGAGCAGATACCAGACACTCACCTTCCAGCACTGCAGGGGGAGACACTGAGCAGATACAAGAAACTGACCCTCCAGCACTGTAGAGGGAGACACTGAGCAGTTTCCAAACAGTTACATTCCAGCACTACAGGGGGCAACACTGAGCAGGTGCCAGACTCAGTCTCTCGAGTATCATGGGAGACAATGAGCTGGAAATACTACAAGGGGCAGCATTAGTCTGATATTGAGCCAACGCTGCTGTTGCAAAGGGAACACTGGACACATTCTGAACTGTTGTTTCCAACAACAATTACGGGTGTTTATATTACATCTTTAACAGAGAAGAACGACACAATCAACCTCACTGTAACCCAAAACAAAAAGACACCAGGCCAAGAAATGGGTTTCAGAGGCACTCGAGAAGCTCATTATTCTGGACAAAGCAACTGGCTTGATTGCCACTCCATACACCTTAAACATTCACTCCCTCCACCACCAACGCGCAGTGACAGCTGTGTGTACTATTTAGATACACTGCAGCAACTCACACAGGCTCCTTTGACAGCACCTTCCAAGCCCGTGACCTATCCCATCTAGAAAGGCAAGGACAGTAGGCGTATGAGAGCACCACCACCTGGAGGTTCCCCTCCTGGTCGCACACAATCTTAACTGCAAAATATATCAGCGTACCTTTACTGTCGCTGGGTTAAAGTCCGGGTACTCCCTTCCAAATGGTGTTGTACCGACACGACCTGGATTGCAGTGGTTTAAGGAGGCAGCCCAGCACCACGTTCTGAAGGGACAATTGGGGAGTGGGAAGAGGGGGAGGGGGGGGGGACAACAGTTGCTGGTGTTGACTATGACACTCACGTCACACGAAAAAAACAAGAGGTGGGGGTGCAGTGGGAGGGGGTAGCTGGATCAAAACGTTGGGGCAAAGAGATGAATTTTAAGAAGAGGGTATCAAAGGCCTTTAGGGAGGGGCAGCACCACAGAGCTGAGATGTGAGACTACAAATGGATTTAAAATCTTGCCCCTCTGGGTGTGGGAGGGGCAGGCAGCACGGTGTATTTACAAATCCAGCACGGCGCTGCCTGCCAGCATTCATAGAATCCCTACACTACAGAAGGAGGCCATTCGGCCCATCGAGTCTGCACTGTTCTCAATCCCACCCAGGCCTTATTCCCATAACCCCACATATTTACCCTGCTAATCCCCTTGACACAAGGGGGCAATTTAGCATGGCCAATCAGCCTAACCCGCACATCTTTGGACTGTGGGAGGAAACCCACGCAGACACGGGGAGAATGTGCAAACTCCACACAGACAGTGACCCCCACACCAGAATTGAACCTGGGTCCCTGGCACTGTGAGGCAACAGTGCTAACCACTGTGCCACGTGCTGCCCCCTCCCCCAGTCCACACGGCAGCACCAAGCAGATGCATACAAAAGCACTGACCATAGGACCCGACACTGGCCACAGGCAGGGGAAGGGGGGGTAAATGGTGGCAGCAATCAACAGCTCCAGTTATTATCAAAGGTCAACTGCAGCACAGTCAATCCGCATTCATTTCAATAAATCTAAAACATATAAATGAGGAATGCATACAGAAAGTCACAAAGTAAACTGCAAGGGGTCACAGCAGAACTGTGGTCTTGTCACCATTTGAAAAGACAGAACAGTCTGGACCTCATTTCTCTGAGAAAGTGAAGCTGGAAGTTTTTGAACGTGTAAAACCACAGAAAAGCCAGAGCACAGAATGAGGCAATTCGGCCCACCTTGTCCATGCCAGCCCAAGGACACCCAGATGTCCTTTAAATCCCACCGTCCGACACCCACCCCACACCCCTATAGCTTACAGCATTTAAGGTGCAGTTCCAGGTACTTTTTACAAGAGTTTAGCGTCTCTGCCTCCACCACCAAGTTGGACAGCGAATTCCAGACACTGAGCCCCTCTGCATAGAAAAAAGTTCTTCCTCATGTTCTCCACCACCCCCCCCCACCCCCCACACCTGCCACTTATCTTGAATCTATGTTCCCTGGTTCTAGAATTCTCCACCGAGAGTAACAATTTTATCCTGTCCAATCTATCTCTTTCCCTCATCATTTTGTACACCTCTGACAAGTCACCCCTCAGCCTTCTTTGTTCCAAGGAAAATAACCCCAACCTATCCAATCTCTCCTCGTAGCTACACTTTTCTTGGTAACATTCTTGTAACCCTCCTTTGAAATCTGAAAGGGTTTGGCTAGAGCAGGAGGAGGGGAGATGTTTCTACCTGTGGAGGAGGGGGGGGGCGGGGAGGGATGGGTCAAAAACTGAAGGCCAGAAATACCCAGGAGTCAGTAATAAATCAGCAGAAACTTCTTCAGCCAGAGAGTGGGGAACTTGCTGCTGCACAGAGGAATGGCACAGAGGCCAGTCGGGTCTATGCCGGCTCTCTGTTGTCCAGCCAGTCACATTTACCCACTCTCTCCCTGTAGCCCTGCAAGTGTATTTCCCTGAAGTGCCCATCCAATTTCCTTTCGAGGTCCTTGATTCCGCTTCCACCAGCCTTGTAGGCAGCAAATTCCATGACATGACCATTTGCTGTGTTAAAAAAATCTGCCTCACATCCCCTCCAGCCCCAATGCCCCCTCTTCCCTCCCCATGTCCCTTCTTCCCCCCTCGCCACCACCTCCCTCCCCAACCACCACCATCTCCCTCGCCATTCTGTCCAAAACCTTTAAATCTATGTCCCAATAATAAAGCTCATACTGTTGGCCTAATGAGACAAGAAATATTCATGTATTTGAGGATGGAAGCTGGGGAAGTGCAAGGGAGGAAGGATTGGAAGGACATTTCTGATATGTGGGCTTCCTCCCCAACCTAATCCATCAGCATGAGGTCATTTGGGACAAATGGCCTCTCTCTCAGCTGTAATTTTCTACCTAATGCCATTTAAACACAAGGAACTGGGCGAGGAACCCAGACCCTCCAAAAGACCGACAGGCCTGGGGTCTGACACTGGATTTGTGGGGATTCTGTACAATTTTCAGAAGGCACTGAAAATAAAAGGGTGCAGAGATGTGGGAGAAGGGTGGGAGTAGTGAGACCAACCAATAGGTCTTTGAAACACAAGCACGGTGGGCCGAATGATCTCCTTCTGCACTGTAGGATTTTAGGAATTTCACCCCGGTTAGTACGTGGAATGCTTTGTTTCCTTCAGTGTCGAAGGTACTTTCCCAACCACGCATTACTGGCAGCAAGCAATTAAACTGAAACCCAGTTCCTCTTGCTAACCATAGCTTGGAGGAAAGCAGCAGGCTCGAAGCACATTCCTGAACTGAGCTTGCAACTTATTCCCAGGACCGCCCAGATCGAATTTTGCACTCAGTGCCTCTCCCCTCGGAACTGAATTGACACCTTGCCCACCAACACTCACCAAATCCCCCCCAGCGCATTCACCAAATCCCCCCTCCCCAACACACCCACCAAATCCCGCCAGCACACTTGAGTTTAAAACTCACATTCAAATCTCTCCAGAACCTAGCCCATCCCTTACTTATTTTGACTTCCTGCTCACAGAAGCTTGGTTTGGGTTCTACCAGGGCTAATACGCTCCTGACCTCGTTACAGTCTTGATTCAAACATGAACAGAAGAGCTGAACTCCAGAGGGGTGAGGTGAGAGGGACTGCCCTCGACATCAACGCATCGTTTGACCACATCAAAGAGCCTGAGCTAAACTGGAGTCAGTGGGAATCGGGAAAATTGCCTGCCAGTTGGATTCAGACTTGGCATAAAGGAAAATGGTTGTCAATCACTTCAGGCCAATCATCTCAGCCCCAGGACATCCCTGCAGCAATTCCTCAGGGATTCTAAACAGATCAAGGGATATGGGTGGGGAAGGCAAGATCAGGATATTGAATTTGATGATCAACCATGATCAACATGAATGGCGGAGCAGGCTTGAAGGGCCAAATGGCCTACTCCAGCTTCTAGTTTCTATGTGTCCTAGGCCCAACCAACGTCAGCTGCTTCATCACTGACCTTCCTTCCATCATAAGGTCAGAAAGTGGGGATGTTTGCTGATGATTGAACCATGTTCAGTACCATTCACGACTCCTCAGAAACTGAAGCAGTCTATGTCCAAATGCAACATGACCTGGACAATGTCCAGGCTTGGTCTGACAAGTGGCAAGTAACATTCATTCCACATGACCATCTCCAACAAGAGAGGATCTAACCACTGTCCCATGACATTCAGTGGCATTACCATTGCTGAATATCCACTATTGACATCCTGGGGGTTACCATTGACCAGAAACTGAACTGGACTAGCCATATAAATACTGTGGCTATAGTAGGTCAGAGGCTAGGAATCCTGCTGCGAGAAACTCACCTCCTGACTGCCCAAAGCTTGTTCACAGTCCACAAGTTAGGAGTGTGACTGAATACTCTCCACTTGCCTGGATGGGTGCAGTTCCAACAACGCTCAAGAAGCTCGACCCCATCCAGAAGAAAGCAGCCTACTTGATTACCGTCTCACCAACGAACATTCACTCCCTCCACCATTGACACACAGTGTGTACTATCTACAAGATGCACTGCAGGAACTCACCAAGGCTCCTTAGGTAGTCCCTTCGAAACCCACAAACACTACCATGTAGAAAGACAAGGGCAGCAGACACATGGGAACATCATACCTGGGAGTTTACCTCCAAGTCACTCACCATCCTGACTTGGAAATATATCGGCCGTTCCTTCACTGTCGTTGGATCAAAATCTGGGACTCTGTCCCTAATGGCACTAGCACTACACCACGTGATCCGTAGCAGTTCAAGAAGAAAGCTCACCATCACCTTCTGAAGGGGCAACCAGGAATGGGCAATAAATACCTGCCTGGCCAGCAAAGCTCACATCCCTCGAATGAATAAAAAAAATAATTCCTCATGCTCCTCCTGAGCAATATCTGACTCCAGTCTTCTGTATATCACACACACTGCTTCATCCCACCGTTGGTGACAGCACCTTGGCCCACTCTCTTGGCCTCCCCCACTGCCCCCCAAAAAAACAATCTCCACTTATCTGTCCACCTTTCAAAATCCTTCTACGTTTCCAAAGGGACTTTAACTGATGCTCCGAGAATCAGAGACTAGAACTGCACAGAAGGAGACCATTCAGCCCAACTTCGAAGAGTAATCCAATTCTTTCCCCATATCTCGGTCATTTGTTTTCTTATACTTCAGTTGCTTATCCAGTTCCCTTTTGAAGATGACTATTGAACCTGTATCCACCGCCCGATCAGGCAGTGCATTCACATGAAAGAATTTTTTAACCTCACGTCATCTCAGGTTCACTTCAAACCTTTGGTTTTGAATCCTTCAGCCATTTTATTCTTCTTCATTTACTCTGTCTAAACCCTGTTGAAAACCTCAATCAGATCCCCACTTCACCCTCTCTGATCAAAAAAGAACAACCTCAGCTTCTCCCTCCTAACTGTAATCCCTCATCCCTGCAACTGTTTCACCAAATCTCCTCCGTACCCTCTCCAATGCCTTTATGTGCTTAGAGTGCGGTGCCCAGAATTAGACACAATTCCCCAGCTGGGACCTAACTGCTATTTTATAAAGGTTTAGCATAACTTGCTGGCTTTGTTTCGAAACTCTCTTCCTCCATTTATAAAACCAAAAACCCTACCTCTTCATTTTCCTACATTTTAAGGCTCTGTTTGCGCAATTTGATGAGACAAAGATGGACGCGGAATTGGAAAGATTGCAGGCAATTGGATCCCTCTTCTCCCTGTTTCTTCCTCTCGCTCCCCCCTCTCTGCTGTTCGACACTCCGTTGTCCTTGCATATTCTGCTCTTAACTATGTAAGGGCCCACGCCCACAGGCTTACCCTTCATTTCTATCCAGGCGCCTGGTGGAATCGAAGCAATTTGTGTGATGCCATGGCGAAATCTAACAAACCTCATCTCATCTCACAACGTACATGATTTCGAAAGGCTTCTTTTGTAATTCATTCCTGGGCTGTCTGCAACACTGCGGCAAGGCAATATTTATTGCTTGTCAGGTTGACCTCAGGCTTTAAGCGTCAGTCCATATTAGTGTGGCAATGGAGTCCTGTGCAATTCGAGCCAAAGTGTGGGCAGCATCCTTTCCCTCAAGGCATTAGTGAGCCAGCTGGAATTTTGTGACAATCTAGTCAACTCCCAAATCCATGTTTAAACCTATCCAATCAGGTTTCCCGTCACTGCCAAGACATCCAAACAGCCCCAGTCGAAGGCACAAATGACACCCTACTTGGCCGTGACCTTGATGCCCTGTCCTTCCTCAGTCTATCTCTGCAGTTCACCACACCATCCTTCTCCAACCCCCTCTCGTTTGTTGTCCAGCCAAGTGCTACCCCCTCACCGACATCTTAACCATTCAGTTGTAACCCAGAGAGCACCTACAAAGGCCCCTCTTCCTCCCGCAACGTTACCACTGGAGTACCTCAATGATCTGTTTTTGGTTACCGCTCCCCCCCACCCCTCTTTCTCAGCCACATCCTGACCCTCAGGAAATTGCGCAAAAACATGTCAACCTCCAGATGTCGACATTCCAATTCCAATTCTCTTCCCGCACCTGTGGTACACTAAGGCAGACTTTTGTCCATTTCCATAGCTAGTCATTTCTAGGATATGTCGCGAGTCTGTCACTAGCTTGAGGGGCGCCACTCCACATCAAGCATGGCTGACCAAGAGGCTCTCCCACTCTTGCCACCAGCCATTGATGTATTTGGGATGATTTGGAGGTTGACATTCAACCTATTTGATCGCATTGTGAATGCACCTTCCTTGGCCATCAGGGGTGGCACAGTGGTTAGCACTGCTGCCTCTCAGTGCCAGGGGCCTGGGTTCAGTTCTGGCCTTGGGTCACTGTCTGTGTGGAGTCTGCACATTTTCCCCGTATCTGCGTGGGTTTCCTCCGGGGTGCTCTGGTTTCCTCCCACACTCCAAATATGTGCGGATTAGGTTGATTGGTTGTGATAACTCATCCCTTAATGTCAGGGGGATTAGGAGGGTAAATATATGGGGTTGCAAGGACATCTATGTGCGGGTCCACAACAGATGGGTGAGATCCTAAATGAATATTTCTCATCAGTATTTACTGTTGAGAAAAGCATGGATGTTAGGGAACTTGGGGAAATAAATAGTGATGTCTTGAAGAGTGTACATATTACAGAGGAGGAGGTGCTGGAAGTCTTAAAGCGCATCAAAGTAGATAAATCGCCGGGACCTGATGAGGTATATCCCAGGACGTTGTGGGAGGCTGGGGAGGAAATTGCGGGTCCCCTAGCCGAGATATTTGAATCATCGATAGTCACGGGTGAGGTGCCTGAAGATTGGAGAGTGGCAAATGTTGTGCCTTTGTTTAAAAAGGGCTGCAGGGAAAAGCCTGGGAACCACAGGCCAGTTAGCCAGGTTCACATCGGTGGGTAAATTGTTGGAAGGTATTTTGAGAGACAGGATCTACAGGCATTTAGAGATGTAAGGATTGATTAGGGACAATCAGCATGGCTTTGTGAGTGGAAGATCATGTCTCACAAATTTAATTGAGTTTTTTGAAGGGGTAACCAAGAAGGTAAGTGAGGGCAGTGCAGTTGATGTTGCCTACATGGACTTTAGCAAGGCCTTTGGTGGTTGCATAAAGTTAAATCTCATGGGATCCAGGGTGAGGTATCTAAATGAATACAAAATTGGCTTCTTGACAGAAGCCAGAGGGCGGTTGTAGAGAGTTGTTTTTCAAACTGGGGGCCTGTGACCAGCGGTGTGCCTCAGGGATCAGTGCTGGGTCCACTGTTATTTGTCATTTATATGAATGATTTGATGAGAATATAGGAGGCATGGTTAGTAAGTTTGCAGATGACACCAAGATTGGTGGCATGGTGGACAGTGAAGAAAGTTATCTCCAATTGCAATGTGATCTTGATCAATTGGGCCAGTGGGTTGACGAATGGCAGATGGAGTTTAATTTAGACAAATGCGAGGTGATGCATTTTGGTAGATTGAACCAGGGCAGGATTTACTCAGTTAATGGTAGGGCATTGGGGAGAGTTACAGAACAAAGAGATCTAGGGGTACATGTTCATAGCTCTTTGAAAGTGGAGTCACAGGTGGACAGAGTGGTGAAGAAGGCATTCGGCATGCTTGGTTTCATCGGTCAGAACATTGAATACAGGAGTTGGGACATCTTGTTGAAGTTGTACAAGACATTGGTAAGGCCACACTTGGAATACTGTGTGCAATTCTGGTCACCCTATTATAGAAAGGATATTATTAAACTAGAAAGAGTGCATAAAAGATTTACTAGGATGCTACCGGGATTTGATGGATTGAGTTATAAGAAGAGGCTGAATAGACTGGGACTTTTTTCTCTGGAGCGTAGGAGGCTGAGGGGTGATCTTATAGAGGTCTATAAAATAATGAGGGGCATAGATAAGGTAGATAGTCAATATCTTTTCCCAAAGGTAGGGGAGTCTAAAACTAGAGGGCATGGGTTTAGGGTGAGAGGGGAGAGATACAAAAGTGTCCAGAGGGGCAATTCTTTCACACACAGGGTGGTGAGTGTCTGGAACAAGCTGCCAGAGGTAGTAGTAGAGGCGGGTACAATTTTATCTTTTAAAAAGCATTTAGATAGTTACATGGGTACGATGGATATAGAGGGATATGGGCCAAATGTGGGCAATTGGTATTAGCTTAGGGGTTTTAAAAAAAAGAAGGGCGCGTGGACAAGTTGGGCCGAAGGGCCTGTTTCCATGCTGTAAACCTCTTTGACTCTTCAGGGCTAGGACAGGACCTGGGTGGGATTGTTGTCAGAGCCAAATGACCTCCTTCTGTACTGTAGATTCTAGGAAATGTCATGGGATGGGACCCAAACTCAGAGCATTTGGCTCAGAGGCTGGGACACTACCCACTTTGCCACAAGACCTCTAGATCGAAATTACCACTCTCTGACTTAACCCGTCTATTACCCCTGTGTTGTCAAGCTGCCTGTCCAACACAAAAAGAGGCCATTCAGCCCATCAAGTTCATGCCAGCCCTCCTCCACGCCCACCCACCCCCCCAACAACCCAGTTCGCCCCATCGCCCCACTCTATTCCCTGAGCACTGAACTTTATTTCCTTCAAGAAAATATTCTCCTTTTGAAATCATTGATCATCTCTGTTTCCACCACTCTGATGGGCCGCGAGTTCCATGTCTCATGGGCAACGAGTTCCAAGCCATTACCAGTCACTGTGTAAAAACGTTCTTCCTCACATCCACCCGTATCTCTTAACCAGAACATTCAATCTGTATCCACTAGTCCTTGTACAATGCCTCATGGAAACAGCTTTTCTTTGTCTACCTACAGGGAAGATGATGACCTCGTGGTATTGTCACTGGACTAGTAATCCAGAGG
Source organism: Mustelus asterias (assembly GCF_964213995.1). NCBI lineage: Eukaryota > Metazoa > Chordata > Chondrichthyes > Carcharhiniformes > Triakidae > Mustelus > Mustelus asterias. Next base: position 17,802,183 of record NC_135808.1, read on the forward strand.
GCCCATGGCTAATGGTCTGGGGACCCGGGCTCAAATCCCACCAAAGCAGTGGTGAGATTTGAATTCAATTAATAAAACCAGCTTTAGTAATGGTGACCATGAAACCATTGTCGTAAAATCCAATCTAGTTCACTAATGTCCTTTAGGGAAGGAAATCTGCCATCCTTACCCGGTCTGGTCTACATGTGACACCTCATTCACTATATCAGCAGCACAGTGGCACAGTGGTTAGCACTGCTGCTTCACAGCTCCAGGGTCCTGGGTTCGATTCCCGGCTTGGGTCACTGTCTGTGTGGAGTTTGCACATTCTCCTCGTGTCTGCGTGGGTTTCCTCCGGGTGCTCCAGTTTCCTCCCACAGTCCAAAGATGTGCGGGTTAGATTGATTGGCCATGCTAAAAATTGCCCCTTAGAGTCCTGAGATGCATAGGTTAGAGGGGTTAGCAGGTAAATATGTGGGGATATGGGGATAGGGCCTGGGTGGGATTGTTGTCGGTGCAGACTCGATGGGCCAAATGGCCTCTTTCGGCACTGTAGGGTTTCTATGATTCTATGATATCGAATCTCCCCACGACTTCCTTTGCTCCAAGGAGAACATTCCCCCCCACCCCCACCTCCCTCCCTCCCACAGTTTCTCCAGCCAAAGCTCATAGCTAACATCCCTCATCCCTGGAACCACTCTGGTGAATCTCCTCTGCACCCTCTCAAAGATCCAGAAGGTTCGGCATTACTTCCCTGCTTTTCTATTCAATCGCCGGGATATCTGGCACTCCCCACAGAGTGCAAAATGTAGTGTTACAGTCATAGCTAGGACGTAGAGAAAGATCAACTTAATGCAGGGTAAGTCCATTCAAAAGTCTGATGGCAGCAGGGAAGAAGCTGTTGTTGAGTCGGTTGGTATGTGACCTCAGACTTTTGTGTCTTTTTCCCGAAGGAAGAAGGTGGAAGAGAAATGTCCGGGATGCATGGGGTCTTTAATTATGCTGGCTGCTTTGCCGAGACAGCGGTAAGTGTAGACAGAGTTAATGGATGGGAGGCTGGTTTCCGTGATGGATTGGGCTACATTCACGGCCTTTTGTAGTTCCTTGCGGTCTTGGGAGAGCAGGAGCCAGACCAAGCTGTGATACAACCAGAAAGAATGCTTTCTTTGGTGCATCTGTAAAAGTTGGTGAGAGTCGCAGCTGACATGCCAAAATTCCTTAGTCTTGTGAGAAAGTAGAGGCGTTGGTGGGCTTTCTTAACTATAGTGTCGGCATGGGGGACCAGGACAGGTTGTTGGTGATTTGGACACCTAAAAATCTGAAGCTCTCGACCCTTTTTACTTTGTCTCCGTTGATGTAGACAGGGACGTGTTCTCCTTTACGCTTCCTGAAGTCGATGACAATCTCCTTCGTTTTGTTGACATTGAGGGAGAGATTATTTTTGCCGCACCAGTTCACCAGATTCTCTATCTCATTCCTGTACTCTGTCTCGTCATTGTTTGAGATCCAACCCACTACGATGGTGTCGTCAGCAAACTTGAAAATCGAATTGGAGGGGAATTTGGCCACACAGTCATAGGTGTATAAGGAGTATAGTAGGGTGCTGAGAACACAGCCTTGTGGGGCACCAGTGTTGAGGATGATCATGGAGGAGGTGTTGTTGCCTATCCTTACTGATGGTGGTCTGTGTGTTAGAAAGTTCAGGATCCAGTCGCAGAGGGAGGTGCCGAGGACCAGGTCACGGAGTTTGGAGATGAGTTTCGAGGGAATAATAATATTGAAGGCTGAGCTGTAGTCAATAAATAGGAGTCTGACATAGGTGTCAGGCTCCTATTGATCAGACTTCTCTGTCTGAAATTCCATCTGCCACTTGTTTGCCCATTCTGTCGGCCTGTCTGAATCTTGCTGCAGTCAGTTAGTACTGTTCTCATTGTTTACTCCAAGCTTGGTATCAAAAGTTTACAGTTTTACTCTATTCCCACGTCCAAGTCATTTATCTATAGCAGATTTCAATAATGCCTTGAATTTAAAATTCTGAGCCTGGTGTCCAAACCAGTGGTGGGCAACCTGCAGCCCGGGGGCCAATGCTGGGTTCTGAGTGCAGCCCACAAGACATTTTGTGCCATTGCCCACACGCAGGGCTGCCACCTTCCACTGGGTTCCGTCCGCATAGTGTTTTTCTGACTGTGAGGACTGAAGTGGAACACATGTAAAACAAGGGCAAGCGGTGAGGTGCGTGCTGATTGCTCACAACATTGACTGTGTGAGCCGTGCACTCCCTCTGTGTCCAAAATAAATATTTATTTTGTTTTTACCATTTACAGTTCATAGTTCTATTAATATATAAATGCTTAAGCATTTTCTATAGCTTGTTACGAAATATTTGGCATGTGTTAAACATATTTAATCTTATTCATCGGGTAGATGGTTAGTGAACAAGCCCGATTTCAGTCTGGCCCACTGAGATGAAGGAGGCCCACTCATGTGGCCCACCTCTGGTCCAAGACTTCCCTGTGGTTTTGCGGAACCTTATCTTGGTAATCTCCCCAACCCACCAAGGTCTCTCCATTCCTTAGTGGGTGGCTGTACCTTCACCTGCCAAGGCTCTAAGCTTCCCTCCTTAACCCTTTCTGTCCCTCTCCTTCTCCCTCCTCCTTTATGACGCTCCTTCAAACCTGCCTTTTGACTGAGCTTTTAGGGCACCTGACCTACTGTATCCATATGGCCCTCGCGTCCCTCTGTCAAAGGCACAACAAAACTTGCTGTTCATGGTCATTCTATCTGGGGCCAGCTCATAAAGTGAATGATTTATTCACTTTGGTTTCTCTTTATCCCAAAATGGAACTGTAGCTCACAACCTCCAGGTGGCCAACGCAGGGACATATCTAGGCTGCCAAATCGTCTTTTATTAATGACATTTAACCCCCCCGGAATTCTAATACTTGGCATTGATGTTTCAGTGAGAAAGTGGGAAAGGACGAGTGTAGCCATGGAGATGTCTGGCTAATGATGCTGAATGTACACTGTTACAATTCAGATATACTCCAGGGAATGAGACATTCAGGAGTCACATTGCACGAGGACCATTACTGTCTTGCGGTAGAGAGCATAGACTGTTACTGTCGGATATTACAAGGTGTTAATTATTACACTGAGGTGGTACAGAGTGTAGATTATTACACCCGGGGAGTACAGAGTGTAGATTATTACACCCGGGGAGTACAGAGTGTAGATTATTACACCCGGGGAGTACAGAGTGTAGATTATTACACCCGGGGAGTACAGAGTGTAGATTATTACACCCGGGGAGTACAGAGTGTAGATTATTACACCCGGGGAGTACAGAGTGTAGATTATTACACCCGGGGAGTACAGAGTGTAGATTATTACTCCCAGATTGTACAGAGTGCAGACTGTTACTACCAGTTTGTGCACATTGTAGGTTATTATTGTTGGGTGGTACAGAGTGTGAACTAATACGTTTTTTAAATTAATTTATGGGATGTGGGTGTCACTGGCTAGGCCAGCATTTATTGCACATGCCTCATTGTCTTTGAGAATGTGGTGGTGAGCCGATTTCTTGAACCACTGCAGTCCATGTGTCGGTGCGCCCACAGTGCTGTTCAGGAGGCAGTTCCAGAATTTTGACCCAGTGACAGTGAAGAAACGGTTGATATATTTCCAAGTCAGGATGGTGAGTGACTTGGAGGGGAACCTCCAGTTGGTGGTGTTCCCATGTATCTGCTGCCCTTGTCCTTCCAAATGGTAGTGATCGTGGGTTTGGGAAGTGCTGTCAAAGGAGCCTTGGTGAGTTGTTGCAGTGCATCTTGTAGATGGTACACATGGCTGCCACTGTGCGTCAGTGGTAAAGGGAGTGAACGTTCAGCACTTTGGGAGTTCCACACAGCGTACTAGAGGGAGTGCTCAGTGTGAGGATGGGACTTTATCTCCACAAGGACTGTGTGGTGGTAACTCCTACCAATACTGTCATGGACAATGGATCTGCAACTTCCAGTGGTTCCCAAAGGGTGCGGCGCACCACACTGGTGTTAAGTCTTAACACAAAGAGAAATGGCATGAAATCTGGAAACTTCTACGTGTTTCTATACATGAATGTTTAAATGTTTCTTTGATTGCCCTTGAACCTTCCCGCCATCCTCTCTCGCCGCACCAGTGTGGGGTGCCGCACCTTTGGGAACCACTGACAGGGTCTAGTAGGTTTTTCAGTCTTGTTTGTTCTCTAACCAGCTGGCTCCAGCCTGGTCTGGCCAGTTCAGGTAGAAGTGGTGCTATTGAGCCACTCTTTGTGATGGAAATTGAAGTCACCATCCAAACAACATTCGGTTCCATAGCTAACCTCAGTGTTCTTCCAAGAGCTGTTCATCATGGAGTGTTATTGGTTCATTGTTTTTTTTAAATCTTTCTTTCACATGATCGTTTTATAGTTCAGCATTTGTTGCCCATCCCTAATTGCCATTCTTGGACCGCAGCTACATCCACAATACTGTCTGAACGTTCCAGGATTTTGAACCAGCAACAGTGAAGGAACGGCAATATAATTCCCAGTCATTGGAGGGGAGCCTTTTTGTTATTTCAGTTACGGGATGTGGGCATCGCCAGCTGGGACAACATTTATTGCCCATCCCTGACTGCCCTCCATTTCAGGGGACATTTCAGAGTCAACAGCATTGCTGTGGATCTGGAGTCACATGTAGGCCGGACCGTGTAAGGATGGCAGATTTCCTTCCCGAAAGGATATTCATGAACCAGATAGGTTTTTATGACAATCGACAATGGTTGCACATGTTGCTGTTCCCATGGCCCTGGTCCTTTGAGGTGAGAGCAGTCTCGAGTGTTGAAGGCATTGTCGAAGGAGCCTTGGCGGCTTGCTGCAGTGCAACCTGTATATGGCACACCCTGCTTCCACTGTACTTCGGTGGTGGAAGGAGTGAATGTTTGTGGATGGAGAGCAATCAAGCTTGGACACCACTTGTCCCATATGGTGTCGAAATTCTTGAGTGTTGTTGAAGGTGCAGTGACCCAAGCAAGTGAAGAGTATTCCATCACACTCCTGACTTATGCCTTGTAGATGGTGGACAGGCTTTGGGGAGAGCTGAAACAGGGTGGTAGGCGATAATCAGCAGGAGGTTTCCTTGCTCATTTTTGACCCGTTGCCATGAGACTTAAGGGAATTTGCCATCAATGATGAGGACACTCAGGGCAATTCCCAACAGACTGGGTCAATACCGGGAGGGCCATCCAATTTTATTCTTCCAATTTTTAATAATTATTTGATACAACAAGGTGGCTTTCTAAGCAACTTGGAATGACACTTGGGAATCAACCACATTTCTGTGGATCTGGAGTCACACACAGACCAGACTGGGGGAGGACAGCAGATTCCTTCCCCTGCAGGGCATTATTAAACCAGGTGCCATGGGTTTGCTTCTGCCAGTTGTTAGCCATACTATTGGTGTAATCTTGCATCCCTTTTCTAAATTGTCTCCTGCTGAGAAGAGTGTCATGTTGCTTGCCTGACTGAGCTCGCTATTTTAATAGATGTTCACGTGCACATGGAATGGCAGTCAGCCTTCAGAGACACGAAGATACAGCAGGCTCTCCTCTGCAACCTGGCACTACTCGCATTCTTCATTCTGCAACACAGCCTCATGGCAACGGAGACAGTGAGGGGATGGACCCAAGCCTGCTTCGGGGTCCTCCAGCGATCTGTCTACGTGTTCTGCACATCCGCCTTTCTCCAGGTAAGGAAAGAAACGCAAAAATCAATCCTTGTGATAACTGGAATCAAAACTTCTAACGCAGATTACATTCTGCTCGAAAGAGTCTGGATATCAGTGTCAGACACTGGAATATCACACTGTCCCATATCAGATTGTTACACACTGGAATATCGCACTGTCCCATATCAGATTGTTACACACAGGAATATCACACTGTCCCATATCAGAGTGTTACACACTGGAATATCCCACTGTCCCATATCAGAGTGTTACACACTGGAATATCACACTGTCCCATATCAGATTGTTACACACAGGAATATCACACTGTCCCATATCAGAGTGTTACACACAGGAATATCACACTGTCCCATATCAGAGTGTTACACACTGGAATATCCCACTGTCCCATATCAGAGTGTTACACACTGGAATATCACACTGTCCCATATCAGATTGTTACACACTGGAATATCCCACTGTCCCATATCAGAGTGCTACACACTGGAATATCACACTGTCCCATATCAGAGTGTTACACACAGGAATATCACACTGTCCCATATCAGAGTGTTACACACTGGAATATCCCACTGTCCCATATCAGAGTGCTACACACTGGAATATCACACTGTCCCATATCAGATTGTTACACACTGGAATATCACACTGTCCCACATCAGATTGTTAGACACTGGAGTATCACACTGTCCCATATCAGATTGTTACACACTGGAATATGACATTGTTCCATATCAGAGTGTGAGACACTGGAATATTACACTGTCACATATCAGTGTGTTAGACAGCTGGAACATTACACAGTCTCAGTTCAAACTGTTACGTAGACATGAAAAATTGATCTCTCCAATATTACAGGTTGTTAAATAAGGAATGATATATTATTATGTCTGCCTATTGCTTTCTCTCATCTCGTTGTATATGCCTCCCCTGTCCCTATATATAAATATCTCTCTCCCTGTGCCTCTCCCTTCTCCATGTACCTCTCCCCACTCTCCCTGTATCTGTCCACTCTCTCTGTATCTGTCCTCCTTTCCCTGTATCTCTCCCCATTCTCCCTGAATCTCCTGATACCTGTGTTTTGTTCCACTCTCACTGTATCTCTACCCCTCTCCCTGTACCTCTCTCCCTGTATCTCTCCCCTCTCACTGTATGTTAACCCTCTGCCTGTATCTCAATCCCTGGACCTCTCCCCCCCTCTCCCTGGACCTCTCCCCCCTCTCCCTGGACCTCTCCCCCCCTCTCCCTGGACCTCTCCCCCCTCTCCCCGGACCTCTCCCCCCTCTCCCCGGACCTCTCCCCCCTCTCCCCGGACCTCTCCCCCCTCTCCCCGGACCTCTCCCCCCTCTCCCCGGACCTCTCCCCCCTCTCCCCGGACCTCTCCCCCCTCTCCCCGGACCTCTCCCCCCTCTCCCCGGACCTCTCCCCCCTCTCCCCGGACCTCTCCCCCCTCTCCCCGGACCTCTCCCCCCTCTCCCCGGACCTCTCCCCCCTCTCCCCGGACCTCTCCCCGGACCTCTCCCCCCTCTCCCCGGACCTCTCCCCCCTCTCCCCGGACCTCTCCCCCCTCTCCCCGGACCTCTCCCCCCTCTCCCCGGACCTCTCCCCCCTCTCCCCGGACCTCTCCCCCCTCTCCCCGGACCTCTCCCCCCTCTCCCCGGACCTCTCCCCCCTCTCCCCGGACCTCTCCCCCCTCTCCCCGGACCTCTCCCCCCTCTCCCCGGACCTCTCCCCCCTCTCCCCGGACCTCTCCCCCCTCTCCCCGGACCTCTCCCCCCTCTCCCTGGACCTCTCCCCCCTCTCCCTGGACCTCTCCCCCCTCTCCCTGGACCTCTCCCCCCTCTCCCTGGACCTCTCCCCCCTCTCCCTGGACCTCTCCCCCCTCTCCCTGGACCTCTCCCCCCTCTCCCTGGACCTCTCCCCCCTCTCCCTGGACCTCTCCCCCCTCTCCCTGGACCTCTCCCCCCTCTCCCTGGACCTCTCCCCCCTCTCCCTGGACCTCTCCCCCCTCTCCCTGGACCTCTCCCCCCTCTCCCTGGACCTCTCCCCCCTCTCCCTGGACCTCTCCCCCCTCTCCCTGGACCTCTCCCCCCTCTCCCTGGACCTCTCCCCCCTCTCCCTGGACCTCTCCCCCCTCTCCCTGGACCTCTCCCCCCTCTCCCTGGACCTCTCCCCCCTCTCCCTGGACCTCTCCCCCCTCTCCCTGGACCTCTCCCCCCTCTCCCTGGACCTCTCCCCCCTCTCCCTGGACCTCTCCCCCCTCTCCCTGGACCTCTCCCCCCTCTCCCTGGACCTCTCCCCCCTCTCCCTGGACCTCTCCCCCCTCTCCCTGGACCTCTCCCCCCTCTCCCTGGACCTCTCCCCCCTCTCCCTGGACCTCTCCCCCCTCTCCCTGGACCTCTCCCCCCTCTCCCTGGACCTCTTCCCCCCTCTCCCTGGACCTCTCCCCCCTCTCCCTGGACCTCTCCCCCCTCTCCCTGGACCTCTCCCCCCTCTCCCTGGACCTCTCCCCCCTCTCCCTGGACCTCTCCCCCCTCTCCCTGGACCTCTCCCCCCTCTCCCTGGACCTCTCCCCCCTCTCCCTGGACCTCTCCCCCCTCTCCCTGGACCTCTCCCGCCTCTCCCTGGACCTCTCCCGCCTCTCCCTGGACCTCTCCCGCCTCTCCCTGGACCTCTCCCGCCTCTCCCTGGACCTCTCCCGCCTCTCCCTGGACCTCTCCCGCCTCTCCCTGGACCTCTCCCGCCTCTCCCTGGACCTCTCCCCCCTCTCCCTGGACCTCTCCCCCCTCTCCCTGGACCTCTCCCCCCTCTCCCTGGACCTCTCCCCCCTCTCCCTGGACCTCTCCCTGGACCTCTCGCCCCTCTCCCTGGACCTCACTCTCCCCCCTCTCCCTGGACCTCACTCTCCCCCCTCTCCCTGGACCTCACTCTCCCCCCTCTCCCTGGACCTCACTCTCCCCCCTCTCCCTGGACCTCACTCTCCCCCCTCTCCCTGGACCTCACTCTCCCCCCTCTCCCTGGACCTCACTCTCCCCCCTCTCCCTGGACCTCACTCTCCCCCCTCTCCCTGGACCTCACTCTCCCCCCTCTCCCTGGACCTCACTCTCCCCCCTCTCCCTGGACCTCACTCTCCCCCCTCTCCCTGGACCTCACTCTCCCCCCTCTCCCTGGACCTCACTCTCCCCCCTCTCCCTGGACCTCACTCTCCCCCCTCTCCCTGGACCTCACTCTCCCCCCTCTCCCTGGACCTCACTCTCCCCCCTCTCCCTGGACCTCACTCTCCCCCCTCTCCCTGGACCTCACTCTCCCCCCTCTCCCTGGACCTCACTCTCCCCCCTCTCCCTGGACCTCACTCTCCCCCCTCTCCCTGGACCTCACTCTCCCCCCTCTCCCTGGACCTCACTCTCCCCCCTCTCCCTGGACCTCACTCTCCCTGGACCTCACTCTCCCCCCTCTCCCTGGACCTCACTCTCCCCCCTCTCCCTGGACCTCTCCCACCTCTCCCTAAACCTCTCCCTGGACCTCACTCTCCCCCCTCTCCCTGGACCTCACTCTCCCCCCTCTCCCTGGACCTCACTCTCCCCCCTCTCCCTGGACCTCACTCTCCCCTCTCCCTGGACCTTGATTCTCTTCAATGTCTCTTTCTCATCTCCCTCTACCTGCTGGATATGGTTTATTTATACTTTCTGAAGGTTTTCACAAGGTCTCTCAAAGCAGATTAATATGTAAAGTTAAAGGGCATGGGATTGCTGGTAGTATCTTGACTTGGATCAGGGTATTGAAACTGTTGATCAGCCATGATTGAAATGAATGGCAGAGCAGGCTCGAAAGGCCGGATGGTCAACTCCTGCTTCTATTTTCTATGTATGTTTCTCTGTACCTCGCTCTCTATTCTGCTTCTACCTCTCTGTCTCCTCTCCCTCTACCTGTCTCTGACTTGTTCCTCTCTCTTCCCTTTCTGCTGTATTTCCACAGTCTGAGTGATTATCATCTTGCTCTGGTTACTGATTCTGTTCATTCTCCTCACTTGTCATTTTGTCTCTCTGCATAAATGATTCACTCCTCCCACAGTTGGGATGCTGTTTCTCGTTGTCTCTGTCTGTCTCTCTCTCTTCTCTTTCTCCCCCGTCTTTTATCCCTTGTACCCTCTCCAGACTGAATGGTTCTCTTCTTTTTGTTGAAGAGACTGTCCCCTCTATTTCTCCATCAATCTCTTGTCTTCCCACTTGGCACCTCCCTGGTCTAAATGGTTCTCCTCTTTCCCCAGCTGTTGATGCGCTACTGGCAACCTATCCATGCTGCTCCCTTCCTGTGGAGCGTGTCCAGGGAGCCCTGGATTTCCTGCTTCCCATTGGTCTGTTTCATCATTCACGTCATCGCCTGGCTCATCATCTTCAGTATTATCCTCATCTTCGACTATGCTGAGCTCATGGGTCTCAAGCAGGTGAGTCTCGGCCTCCTTGCCGAGTGGGAGGTGGTCAACTTTGTCCAGTTGTCGGACTTCAATTCAGCAGAACCATTCATTCTGGAGAAGGTGCAGGGGAGAGAGGGAGCCAGACAGGCAGCGAAGAACAGGAGCGCAGTCAGACTGAGCAGAGAGACACAAAAGAGGGAAACAGAACTGGAAATGGGAGACAAAAAAGTATAAAGCAAAAGTGGAAGCGAGAGGAGATGAGGGCTAGCAGCAAATAGGGCCATGGTCCAAAACACCATGTGTAAAAATGTAAAAAAGGCAAGTCTAAAGGCACTGTATCTGAATGCATGGAGCATCCGCAATAAAGTACACAGCACAAATTGATATAAATTGGTATGATACGATTGCCATTATGGAGACATGGCTTCAGGGTGACCAAAGCTGGGAACTGAATATCCAAGAGTATTCGATATTTCGGGAGGACAGGCAAAAAGAGAAATGAGGTATGGTGGCATTGTTAACCATGAAATCAGTGCAAAAGTGAGAGAGGATATTGGCTCAAAAAATCCAGGTGTAGAATCAATCTTGATGGAACTAACAAGCAACAAGAGGTGGAAAACATTAGTGGGAGTTGTCTTCTTCCAACAGTCGTGTAAGGTAGGAGATGGCATTAGGCCGGAATTAGAGAAGCATGTGAGAAGTGTGCTATCATAGTTAATGGAGATTCTAACTTGCACGCAGATTGGGCAAACCAAATTAGCAACAATACTGTGGCGGATGAATTCCTGACGTGTGAACGAGATGGTTTTTGTAGCCAGTAGATCAAGCAGCCAAAAAGGGAACACGCTAACTTAGATTTGGTATTATGCAATGAGAATGGGTTAATAAATAATCTTAGTATGCGGGGTCCTTTAGGGAACAGTGATCATAACATGGTAGAATTCTTCATCAGGATGTAAAGTGAAGAAGTCCAATCTAAAACTTAGGCCCTAAATCGAAACCCTTACCCCGAACAGGCGCCGGAGTGTGGAGACTAGGGGATTTTCATAGTAACTTCATTGCAATGTTAATGTAAGACTACTTGTGACTGATAAATAAAATAAATAAACTTAAAATAAACAAAGGGAACAATGAAGGTATGAGGCATGACTTTACTCAAAGTGACAGGCAGTGATTAGTGGGGGTCCCACAGGGATCAGTGCTTGACACCCAGCTATTCGCGATATGCATCAAAAATTTGGATGAAAGAAGCAAATTTAATATTTCCAGGTTTGTTGACAACACGAAACTTGGTGGTGAGGATGATATTAAGAGGCTTCAAGGTGATTTGGACAAGTTGAGTGAGTGGGCAAACACATGGCAGATGCAATATAACATGGATAAGTGTGAAGTTATCCACTTCGGGCTGAGCATACTGATTGATTGGATAATGTCAGCATACAAAGAGACTTGGGTTGTCCTTGTACACCAGTCACTGAAAGCTAGCGTGCCAGGTACAGCAAGCACTTAGGAAGGCAAATGGTATGTTGACCTCACTGTTAAGAGGACTTCCGTATAGGCGCAATGATGTCTTGCTCCAGCTGTACAAGGCCTTGTTGAGACCACACCTGGGGTATTGTGTGCAGTTTTGGTCTCCTTATTTAAGAAAAGATATACTTGCCATAGAGGGAGTGCAGCGAAGGTTCACCAGACTAATTCCTGGGATGGCAGGATTGTCGTGTGAGGAGAGATTGGGCCTGAATTCACTGGAATTTAGAAGAATGAGTGGGCATCTCACTGAAACATAAAATTTGATTTATTATTGTCATATGTATTAGTATACAGTGAAAAGTATTGTTTCTTGCGCACTACAGATAAAGCATACCATTCATAGAGAAGGCAACGAGAGAGTGCAGAATATAGTGTTACAGTCATAGCTAGGGTGTAGAGAAAGGTCAACTTAATGCAAGATAAGTCCATCAAAAGTCTGACAGCAGCAGGGAAGAAGCTGTTCTTGAGTCGATTGGTACATAACCTCAGACTTTTGTATCTTTTTCCCGACAGAAGAAGGTGGAAGAGAGAATGTCCAGGGTGCGTGGGGTCCTTAATTATGCTGGCTACTTTGCCGAGGCAACGGGATGTTTAGACCGAGTCAGTGGATGGGAGACTGGTTTGCATGATGGTTTGGGCTACATTCATGACGTTTTGTAGTTCCTTGCGGTCTTGGGCAGAGCAGGAGCCATACCAAGCTGCGATACAACCAGAAAGAATACTTTCTTTGGGGCATCTGAAAAGTTGGTGAGAGTCGTAGCTGACGTGCCAAATTTCCTTAGTCTTCTGAGAAAGTTGATGGGCTTTCTTAACTATAGTGTCGGCATGGGGAGACCAGGACAGGTTGTTGGTGATCTGGACACCTAAAAACCTGAAGCCCACAACCCTTTCTACTTCATCCTCATTGATGTAGACAGGGGCATGTTCTCCTTTACGCTTCCTGAAGTCGATGACAATCTCCCTCGTTTTGTTGACATTGAGGGAGAGATTATTGTTGCTGCATCTGATTCTCTATCTCATTCCTGTATTCTGTCTCGTCATTGTTTGAGATCCGACCCACTATGGTGTTTCTGACAGGGCTGGACAGACCGAATGCAGGGATGTTGTTTCCTCTGGCTGGTGGGCCTGGAACAAGGGGTTACAGTCTCAGGATATAGGGGAGGCCATTTAGTTTTAAAGTTTATTTATTAGTGTCACAAGTAGGCTTACATTAATACAGCAATGAAGTTACTGTGAAAATCCCCTAGTCGCCAGACTCCTGTTCGGGTAGACTGAGGGAGAATTTAGCATGGCCAATGCACCTAACCAGCACGTCTTAGGACTGAGATGTGGAGAAACATCTTCACTCACAGGGCAGTGAACCTGTGGAATTCCCTACTGCATGCACGTCATGACATTCAGGGCTATGGGCCAAGTGCTGGTAGATGGGATTAGGTGGGAGTTCAGGTGTTTCTAATGTGTCGGTGCAGACTCGATGGGCCAAAGGGCCTCTTCTGCATTGTATGATTCGAAGACTGTGGAGGTCAAGTCACTGAATATATTTAAGAAGGGGATAGATAGATTTCCAGACTCTTAACGGTATCAAGGGGAGTATGACGTTGCGATAGAGAGAATCAGCTATGATCATATTAAATGACAGAGCAAGCTCAAAGGATTGAATGGCCTACTCCTGCTCCTCTTGTCTATGTTTTCTATTTCCGTTAAGGCTCCCGTGCGACTGCGGTGACATTCAGAAATGTGGTAAACAATTCCATTCCTACATTATTGTTCAATCTTCTCAGGGCTTTATTCATGGACGAAAAGAAATTGGTTTAGGTTGGAGGGTCACAGTTTTTTTTTTTAACTGGTCGGTGCAACATCGTGGGCCGAAGGGCCTGTTCTGCGCTGTAATGTTCTATGTTCTATGTTCTATGTTCTAAGTAGTAACAAGAAACCAGCAGATTGAGAGGCCAGATTGTGGTCCCAAACAGCAAACAGCAGAGCAACTGTGCAAATGCTAAGGCTGTTTAACAACTTTCCCTTTCATAAGGCCAGTTAGTGCCCGAAACAAACACATCGATGTGGGCACTGCCAATTTTTAAAACATTTTGTTTACTGGGACTTGGGTGTCGCCCATAAAATCCAGACTTTATTGGCCATCTCTTATTACCCTTGACCATGGGGAAGTCAGCCACTAAAACACCAGCCTCTGAGACGCGGTCAGGGTGGATTCCGTGTCTGAGACTCTGTCAGAGTGGATTCAGTGTTTTGGGGGACAGCAGGAAAGTGGAGTTAAGGATGCAATCAGCTCAGCCATGGTCTTCTAACAGAGCAGGCTCAATGGGCAGGATGGCTTTCTAATCTCATTTATGATTCTAATGAAAATGGAATCTTAGACTTTTACAATACAGAGGGAGGCGACTTGGCTCCTCTCTAAGAATAAGCTATTCATTAGTCTCATTCCCCTCCCCTTTCATCAATAAATTTTACTTTGTCAATCATTTATCCGTTTTCTTATAAACAGCTACATGGCATTTTGTTTCCGACTCTGTTTCTGGAAACGTTGAGCATCCGAACAACCCTGTACAGAATAAAATAAATAATCATTTCAAACTTTGTTCATTTGCTGCTGGTCAGAATTTCACCTCAAGTCATTCCAAGTCACCGCCCAGTGGAATTTTCCTGGCCCAGTACATCAAGGCCACTCACGAGGTTTGAGGTCTTCTGTCACATAGAGTCATAGAGGTTTACAGCATGGAAACAGGCCCTTCGACCCAACTTGTCCATACCACTCTTTTTTTTAAACCCCAAAGCTAGTCCCAATTGCCTGCGTTTGGCCCATATCCCTCTATATCCCATATAATCTCGTCCTCTTGCTTAGTTCTAATGAAAAGAATCTTGGTTGCACAAATTTCTCCTGAATAATTTCTTGACTAGTAAGAGCGTTGTCGTTAATTGAAAGTTGAGACAAGATGGGTCGCAGAAGATCCAAAAACACTGTGGGGGTGGTGCGCTGACATTAATTAAACCCGAAAACCAATGAAGATTATTTGTACACTGGCTTTGCACCCTGTTATACATTATTCTGCATCGACTTCAAAATGTTAGGTTATTATGCCACTGCCTGACTTTGTTGATCCCCTCCCTTCTGTCCCGCAGGTGTATTACTGCTGTCTCGCTCTTGGGGACCCCATGGTACTGAAATCACAGAAAGCCCAGCGCTTGTACTGTCACCTGCGCCACCCGGTCTTCCTGGAGTTCCTGGTCATCCTGTGGGTGCTGCCCAGCCTGTCCCTCGACCGCCTGCTGCTGTCCACCACCCTCACCCTCTACATGATCTGTGGCCACAGCCTGGACCAGCAGGACTATCGCTACCTGCGCTCGCAGCTCAACAAGAAGTTTGAGATCTTCTCCCGGGAGGAGAGCGCCTACACCCACCTCACAGCTCGCAACGGCGTCCGAGAACCCACCGAGCACCGGGAGTAGCTACCCAGGCTGGTGCCCAGCCGAGAACCTGCCGGATCGATCGTCGCTTTACTAACTGCACTGTAGCTCGTAATCGCATGGGTGCTGTGGTGAACTTTAACCCTGCCACAGATCAGTTTGGGTTGTTTTGAAAGAACTTGAAATATATTTCACGTTTGCTAAAATGGTTAGCATGGGAAACGTGCCACCTTCCTTCTCTGCTGCAACTCAGATCACGTCACTTGGGCATCACGAAGGTCAGATATGGGGCGAGGCGACATTTATTCTGCCCCAACAAAGTGCCTTTGCCCCAACTTCAGAAGACCCCCCTCACTCACCCCTCCACCCCTCCCCCACTCGAACAACCTTCCAAACTGCCCACCTACACCATGTCACAGTGGCACAGTGGTTAGCACTGCTGCCTCACAGCATCAGGGACCCAGGTTCAATTCTGGCCTCGGGTGAATGGGGAGTTTGCACATTCTTCCCATGTCTGCATGGATTTCCTTCAGGTACTCTGGTTTCCTCTGACAGTCCAAACATGTGCGGGTTAGGTGGATTGGCCCTGCTAAATTGCCCCTTAGTGTCAGGGGGATTAGCAGGTGTTGAGTTACGGGTATAGGGCCTGGGTGGGATTGTTGTCGATGTGGGCTCAATGGGCTGAAAGGCCTCCTTCTGCACTATAGGTATTCTATGATTCTATGACCACCACCACTGTATCACTTTGCTATGCCACACTATGGACTGCCTTGAGTGAAATTACCAAATCTATTCCAACCAACGTTTTATGGGCAGCTTCCTACTACACCAATGCCTTGACTTTCCATTCTCAATATATTGTGTTCCATTTCAAAATGTTCCATCGCGTTCGGTATCCAAAATGTCACGCTCCATTGCCAGCTATCCCGTGGCGTTTCACAAACATTAAAGTGCCAGATTTGGGGCAATTTCAGTTGTAAAGTCCCATGCCAGCTAGGAACCACATTTAAATGTCCTGAACAAGTTACATGCAAGAGTCCGAGAGAAAAAGATTTCAGCCTTTCCAAATGAGGCGATCTCGAATCAGAAAGTTTTCACAGAATAAACGTCTGTGGTGTCTGAGTGAAGTGTGACTCAGTCAGAGATTCCAGTGAGTTAGGACAAATGCAACAAGGGAGGGGTATCTGTTCCCCAATTTTGCCCGGATAGGGGTGCCTGTCTTTGACCTGAGGTGTCAGTGAAGATCGTCCAAGTGACAACTGTGATGACCACACATCAAATTGAGTTTGATAAATCCTTCCCTGGGAAGGGAACAGTATACGGACAATTCAGTTCCACTCAGTGTTATAAAATGGCATGTTTGAAATTGTGACATAATTTCTTTTAAATTCTTTTATAAGAAAAATGCTTATGTTTTGGAAAATAAATGATCGCTTTGAGACAGTGCCTGATGTCACATTGTCTGAAATTGCTTCAGTTAGTGAATTAACTACTGGAGTGCCAAGGTGCTGTTGATAAATGTATGAAGGGGTGTTCTTCTTTGTTTGCTGATGATGTTGCTTCAATAGCATACTGTGTAATTTCACAGAGAATTCTTTAAAACAGGGGTTTCAGAAAACCTTTACCAAGAACTTCATTTGAGGACAAAGAAATAAAATGGAGAAGACTTTGTTACGTTGCAGGTTACTGATTAAACAGGTTTCAGAGGATGTGAGAAAATCACAAGTGTAAGAGCAGTATGGTGGTACAGTGGTTAGCACTGCTGCCTCATAGCGCCAGGGACCCGGGTTCAATTCCGGCCTTGGGTGACTGTGTGAAGTTCGCACGTTCTCCCTGTGTATTTCCTCCGGGTGCCCAGGTTTCCAGCCACAGTCCAAAGGTCATCACAAGAACTAGGAGCAGGAGTAGACCCCTCGAGCCTGCTCCACCATTTAATACGATCATGGCTGAACTCAACTCCACTTACCTGCCTGTTCATCATAGCCCTTCAAACCCATTACTAATTAAAAAGCTGTCTACCTCTTCCTTAAATTTACTCAATCCACCACACTCTGGGGTAGTGAATTCCACAGACTCACCACCCTTTGAGAGGAGTAATTTCCTCTCTTCTGTTTTAAATCTGCCACCTCTTATCCTAAAACCATGACCACTTGTTCTAGATTGCCCCACAAGAGGAAACATCCTCTCCACGTCTACTTTATCAATTCCCCCTTATCGTCTTGTACACCTCAATTTGATCTCTCATTCTCCTAAACTCCAAGGAGTATAAGCCTAAAGTGATCAACCTCTCTTCATAAGGCAAACCCCTCATCTCTGGAATCAATCTAGTGAGCCGCCTCTGAACAGCTTCCAATTTAACTACATCCATCCTCAAGTACGGGAGGATGTGCAGGTTAGGTGGATTGGCAATGCTAAATTGCCCCTTAATGTCTAAAGATGTGTACATTAAGTGGATTCACCATTGTAAAATGCGAGGGGTTATGGGGAGGGATGGGCCTGGTTACATACTCATTGGTCCAAATGGCCTCCTCCTTCACTGTAGGGATTCTACCATTCTATGATAATATAGGAACAGGAGGAGACCCCCTAGCTTGTTTCATGATTCATTGAAATCATGGCTGATCTGTTACCCAAGTTCCTATACCCACTTTTGCTCTATATTCCTTCATACCTTTGGTTAACAAAACTCTCATCAATATTAGTTTTAAAATTGACAGCTGGCCTTCCATCAATCACCGTTTACAGAAGAGAGTTGAAAAATTCTACCACCTTTTGTATGTACAAATTCTCACGCTAACTCCTGACAGTCTTGGCTCTGACTTATGTCCACGTTCCATAGTCCTGGACTCAACACGACAGAAGTAGTTACTCTGTGTCCAACTTATCATTTCCCCTGAATATCATAAGATTATCATTCGATTTACACCAGAAGCTTCCTCATTGACCAATTACTCCCCGACTTCACTCTCCTGTGTGATTACAGCCCACTGAGAGACATAGAAACAGAAATTCGGAACAGGAGTAGGCTATTCGGCTCTCCGAGCCTGCTCCACCATTCATTATGATTATGGCTGATCATCCAACTCAATAGCCTGACCCCACCTTCCCCTCCTATATCTTTTGATCGCTTTTGCCCAAGTGCTATGTCCTCCTTCTTGAAAACATACAATATTTTGCCCTCAACTGCTTTCTGTAGTGAATTCCACAGGCTCACCACGCTCTGGGTGAAGAAATTTCTCCTCATCTTAGTTCCAAAAGGTTTATCCCCTATCCTTAGATTATGACCCTGTACCCTTAGACTATACTTAGACCTGAACCTTTTTGAGAGATGGTGCTCGTTTTTCCAATGAAATGCTCCGCGATAATTCGGATCACTCCTGACGTTCCTTCCGCATTGGGAAACCGCAAGTTTGGAGTATCTACTCAGCACAGATGTTACAAGGTTAGGGAGGAGATGAAAAGATCAGTCGGTCCATCAAGCCTGCCTCACCCCATGATGGCTAAATGATCACAACTGACCCCTTTATCAACCCCCCTCCACACCAATCCACCCACCACCACCGCAACCCTCACACAATAACGGCTAGTTGTATTTAGATATAGTGTGTAAGATAGTCAAAGTGGTCCAACGTACTTCACATTAGTGTTAGCAAACAACCCACATGTAACTCTCTTGCAGACATATCTCTGGAAAGAGGCAAACCCAAAATATAAAGAGCAAAATTCCTTTCCAACACTCTCGGGCCATCGAAACCAGTCCAGAAGTTCACAAATGGAATAAGTATCATATTAAGGACTTCAATTTAAGTTATACCTGACAGTCTTCCCTTTCTTTTCTGTCATCTCCCCCACCTGGTTTCCAAGTGTTTTCACTGCACCGCTATTAGATTCTATCCCTTATCTCATTTCCAGGCAGCTTTTTGCTTTGTGTGACTTTAATATATTCAGTGACTTTTGTAACATCCAAAGGTGGTTTAATCAATTCAACTGAAACCCAATTTATTGACTAATATTAAGATCTGAGGGTCCACGTATTTGTCCATGAAAACCGGGGACAGCGAATACCTACCTCCTTAAGGAAAGGAAGTAGTTGCATTTCTGTAGTGCCTTTCATGGGCTCTGGACTTCCCAAAGAAGAACCTGAAGAATTCATTTTCGCAGTACAGTTGATGTTGTAATGCCAGAAAAACAGTGGCCAATATGCATTCGGCAATGTCCCACAGACTATAAAGTGATGTTTTGAAGCAACAGTATTGGCCGGGTCCTCAGATGCTCTTACTGAAAGTACTACCATGGAAACTTTTATGTGCGCCTGAGAGACGAAATGGGCCTTTGGTTTAACATTTCGTCAGAAACACTGTCACCCCGACTGCAGCAAAGCCTCAGTTTAAAGTTTACTTGGTAGTTTCACAAGTAGGCAATGAAGTCACTGTGAAAATCCCCCAGTCGCCACATTCCTGTTCAGGTACACTGAGAGAATTTAGCATAGCCAATGCACCTAACCAGCATGTCTTTCAGACTCTGGGAGGAAACGGGGGCACCCGGAGGAAACCCATGCAGACAAAGGGAAACGTGTAGACTCCGCACAGACAGTGACGGAGAACAATAGCCAATGTTGTTCCTTTGTTTAAGAAGGGTAGCAAGAATACTCCAGGTAATTACAGGCCGGTGAGCCTTACATCAGTGGTAGGGAAATTATTGGAGAGGATTCTTCAAGACAGGATTTATTCCCACTTGGAAATAAGTGGACGTATTGGTGAGAGGCAACATGGTTTTGTGAAGGGGAGGTCATGTCTCACGAACTTGATCAAGTTTTTCGAGGACGTGACGAAGATCATTGATGAGGGTACGGCAGTGAATGTTGTCTACATGGACTTCAGTAAGGCCTTTGACAAGGTCCCTCATGTCAGACTGGTGCAGAAGGTGAAGTCGCATGGGATCAGAAGTGAGCTGGAAAGGTGGATATAAAACTGACTCGGTCAAAGAAGACAGACGGTAGCAGTGGAAGGGTGCGTTACTGAATGGAGGGCTGTGACAAGTGGCGTTCCTCAGGGATCAGTGCTGGGATTTGGAGGAAAATGATTTGGAGGAAAATTTAACTGGTTTGATTAGTAAGTTTGCGGACGACACAAAGGTTGGTGGATTTGCAGATAGCGATGAGGACCATCAGAGGATACAGCAGGATATAGATCGGTTGGAGACTTGGGCGGAGAGATGGCAAATGGAGTTTAATACAGCCAAATGTGAGGTAATGCATTTTGGAAGGTCTAATAAAGATAGGAAATATACAGTAAATGGCAGAACCCTTAAGAGTATTGATAGGCAAAGGGATCTGCGTGTACAGGTACACAGGTCACTGAAAGTGGCAATGCACGTGGAGAAGGTAGTCAAGAAGGCATACGGCATGCTTGCCTTCATTGGCTGGGGCATTGAGTTTAAAAATTGGCAAGTCATGTTGCAGCTTTATAGAACCTTAGTTAGGTCGCACTTGGAATGTAGTGTTCAATTCTGGTCGCCACACTACCAGAAGGATGTGGAGGCTTTGGAGAAGGTACAGAAAAGATTTACCAAGATGTTACCTGGTATGGAGGGCATTAGCTATGAGGAGAGGTTGGAGAAACTTGGTTTGTTCTCACTGGAACGACGGAGGTTAAGGGGTGACCTGATAGAAGTCTACAAGATTATGAGAGGCATGGACAGAGTGGATAGTCAGAAGCTTTTTCCCAGGATGGAAGAGTCAATTACTAGGGGGCACAGGTTTAAGGTGTGAGGGGCAAGGTTTAAAGGAGATATATGAGGCAGATATTTTACACAGAGAGTAGTGGGTGCCTGGAACTTGTTGCCAGGGGAGGTAGTGGAAGCGGATATGGTAGTGACTTTTAAGGGGTGTCTTGACAAATGCATGAATAGGATGGGAATAGAGGGATATGGTCCCCGAAGGGTAGAGGGTTTTAGTTACATCGGGCATCATGGTCGGTGCAGGCTTGGAGGGCCGAAGGGCCTGTTCCTGCGCTGTAATTTTCTTTGTTCTTTGTTCTTTGACCCAAGCCGGGTATTGAACCTGGGTTCCTGGTGCTGGCTAACCATCACCACTCAATATTCAATGGCACTACCATCGCTGAATCCCTCACTCCCACCATCCTGGGGGTTACTATTGACCAGAAACTAAACTAAACTAGCAATCTAAATACTGTCCTACAAGAACAGATCAGTGGCTAAGGTTCCTGTGGTGAGTCACCTCTGACTCCCCAAGGCCTGTCCACAAGGCACAAGTCAGGAGTGTAATGAATCCCCTCCAATTATCTTGATGAGTACAGCTCCAACAATGCTCAAGACCCTCAACACCATCCAGGACAATGCAGCCCACTTGATTGGCATTGTATCTACAAACATTCATTCCCTCCACCACTGATGCATAGTGACAGCAGCGTGTACTATCTACAAGATGCACTGCAGGAACTCACCAAAGTCTCCTCAGCACCCTACAAACCCCCAACTGCCATCATCTAGAATTAAGGGCAGCAGACGCATGGGAACACCACCACCTGGAAGCTGCCTTCCAAGTAACTCACCATCCTGACTTGGAAATTTATCAGCCATTCCTTCACTGTTGCTGGGTTAAAATCCTGGAATTCCCTCCCTCCCTAACAGCACGCTGGTACACCTACACCACATGAACTGTAGCAGTTCAAGAAGGCAGCTCACCACCATCTTCTCAAGGGCAATTGGTGATGGGAAAGGGATGCTGATTTGGCCAAATGGTGGCAACATCCCACAAATGAATAGACAAAACACAGTGAAGGAACAGCAGTGATATGGTTCAAAGTCAGGATGGTGTGTTGATTGGAGGAGAGCTTCTAGGTGGTGGTATTCCCATGTGTCTGCTGCCCTTATCCTCCTAGGTGGGTTTGGAAGGTGGTGTCGAATGAGCCTTGGTGAGTTCCAGCAGTGTAACTTGTAAATTGTACACATGGCTGCCACTGTGCATCAGTGGTGGAAGAAGTGAATGTTTTTGGATCGGGTGCCAAACCAATAGGCTACTTTGTCCTGGATGGTGTCAAGCTGTTTGAGTGTTGTTGGAGCTGCACTCATCCAGGCAAGTGGAGAATATTCCAACACGTTTGCCCGTAGATGGTGGACAAGTTTTGAGGAGTCAGGAGGTGAATTTACCACAGGGTTCCTAGCCTCTGAGCTGCCCTTCTCACCACAGTATTTATATTGTTATTCAATTTCAATTCCTAGTCAGTGGTACCCCCAGGATGATGACATTGAGGGATTGAGCAATGGTAATGCCATTGAATGTTATGGGGAGATGGTTAGATTCTCACCGATTGGAGATGGTCAATGCCTGGTATTTGTGTAGCACAAACGTTACTTGTCACTTGTCAGCCCAAGCCTAGATATTGACCAGAACTTGCTGCATTTGGGCATGGACTCCATCAGTATCTGAGACGTCGTGAATGGTGCTGAACATTGAGCAAGACCCAAGACGCACGGATGGATAATATTAAAACATGGACTGGACTCTCAATGGGATTCGCAGCGAGGGTAGGGGAGATTAGAAATCAGTGGAAGAAGATTGTTCACCATGCGGCCAACCCTCGGAGCGAGGGTGGATGAAAGACAAGGCATGTCCATTCAAGGGAGACCATTCCACCCACCATCACTTACAGAGACATGTTCAGACATGCGTTAATCCTTTGTCTATCTAAAATTCAGAAAAGGTCACCCAATCCTTAACAGCCACCTTGAACAGCATTTTCACCATTTCATGAAGTCAGCGTTAACTAAAGTCCATATCTCTCAATTAGGAAATCCTTATTTGGCGTGGGCTATTGCAGGAGGACCTTAGGTTAGATTGACAATTTGTGCAGATGTAATTGTTTCTTTTACCACCACAGTCTGCATAGGTCTCACTTAAAGTTGTATAATTTCCTAAGAAATGGGAGCAGAAGTAGGCTATTTGGCCTTTGCACCTTCTCCACCATTTAATAAGATCTTGACTGATCTGACTGTGGCCTCCATTCTGCCTACCATCAAAGAATTTCACAGCACAGGAACTACAGAATTACAGCACAGGAACTAAAACCCCCCTACCCTTCTGGGGACCATATCCCTCTATTCCCATCCTATTCATGTATTTGTCAAAACACCCCTTAAAAGTCACTATCGTATCTGCTTCCACTATCTCTCCTGGCAGCGCGTTCCAGGCACCCACCACCCTCTGTGTAAACAACTTGCCTTGTATATCTCCTTTAAATCTTGCCCCTCACACCTTGAACCTATATGCCCCCTACAAACCCCTCATCTCCATCCCCTCCCCACACACGCACACACAGCCCCCCTCCCCCCCCCCCCCCCCCCCCACACACACACACACACACACAAACGCACACACTCCTTTGTTAAACAAAAGTCCATTTTACCCTGAATATATTCAATGATCCAACCTCCATTGCTTTCTGGAGTAGAGAATTCTAAAGATTAATGACCCTCTGAGAGAAGAAATTCCTCCTCATCTCCGTCTTAAATGAGAGGCCCTCATTTTGAAACTGCATCCCGTAGTTCTAGATACCCAAGGAGGGGAAACATCCTCTCAGTATCTGCCCTGCCAAGCCCTCTCAGAAGCTTTTTCATGTTTCAATAAGATCACCTTTCTTTCTTTCAATCTCCAATGGATACAGACTTTAACCTGCTCAACATTTCATCATCCAGGAATCAGCTTAGTGAATGGTCTCTGAACTGGTTCCAATGTAATCTGTACCACTTAAGTAAGGAGACCAAAACTGCACATGGTACTCTCAATGTCTATGCTTTCTATTCATGGCTCGCCTAATGTATTGTGAAGTAGGGATGGGCAGGACAAAATATAAGGTTTGTTTGAGTAAGTGTTGAACACTAGAATTTGCTGATTTGCAACTTAAGTCTAATGACCACTCCTATCTAACTGTTTGGTATTAGTCAACGTGCATTTACTTATGTTCAATTTTATCAGTCAATAAACACCTCCTTTGTCATTCTCTCACACATACAAACAATACTCCTGCGTGCGAATACAATAATCATTTGTGTGCGCCCAAGAGTATTATTTCACATATGGCTTGTCAAAGAAAGAGTGGAAGATCAACCGCTAACTGTTTACCCACGGAAACATCAGACATTCCGCCCTTCCACATGACTGGCCAGACCACTGTTGGCCATGGCTCAGTTGGTCACACTCACACGGCTGAGTTTAGTTTCAAAGTTTATTTATTAGTGTCACCGGTAGGCTTACATTAACACTGCAATGAAGTTACTGCGAAAATCCCCTGGTTGCCACACTGCGACGCCTGTTCGGGTACACTGAGGGAGAATTTAGCATGGCCAATGCATCTAACCAACACGTCTTTCGGACTGTGGGAGGAAACCAGAGCACCCGGAAGAAACTCACGCAGACATAGGGAGAACGTACAAGCTCCAAACAGACAGTGACCCAAGGCCGGAACTGAACCCAGATCCTTGGTGCTGTGAGGCAACAGGGCTAACCACTGTGCTACTGTGCCACTCAGTGACAAGATTCAGGTCTCATTCCAGAGTTTGAGGATAAAAATCAAGGCTGAAGTACCAGGGCAATATGGAAGGAGTACTGCACTGTCAGCGTTGCAGCCTTTTTGGATGAGATGCTAAACTGAGTCCCTATTTGTCCACTTGGGTGAATGTAAAAGATCCTCATGGCATTCTGCCGAATAAGAACCGGGAGCAATTTTTATCCCTCAACCTCAAAAATCAGAATTTCTTTTCATTTTTATTCAGTCCAAAGATGTGCAGGTTAGGTGGATTGGCCATAGCAAATGCGTGGGGTTACGGAGATAGGGCGGGGGGTGGGCCTGGATGTGATGTACTGTCGGAGAGTCAGTACAGACTCGATGGGCCGAATGGCCTTCTTCTGCATGGTAGGCATTCTGTGATTTTATTCATTAAGTCACGGGATGTGGTTAAGATTCTCCCTTGTTGGAGTTGGTCGTGGCCTAGCACTTCTGTGGTACGAATGTTATTTGCCACTTACCAGCCCAAGTCTGAACATTGTCTGGGTCTCATGCCTGTCATTCCTGATACGCACTGCTATTGATGTCAACAAAACTGAATATGGTGCGGGTTGTATAACAGGAGTCGAGGCCCAGGGTTTGAAATCTGAGCTACTTCAAAAGGTGCAACACTATGCGTTTCTAACGTTATGACATTTTAGAAATATGTGTTGAGAAAGACATTGACCAAAGTATTGCTGCTAGTGTCAAAGTAAGAACACACACCGTTCACCATGTTTAAAACTGCCCACAGACTTTTCATCAGCTTTGTGCAGCAACTTACTGTCATCAGGAGTTTGAAACGGTGCTGTGCCCTCTACAGTGTATTGGTGTATACATATGTATTTTTACGTTTTTTTTTATTAGTGTCACAAGTAGGCTTACCTTAACACTGCAATGAAGTTACTGTGAAAATCCCCAAGTCGCCACACTCCGGCACCTGTTCAGGTACACTGAGGGAGAATTTAGCATGGTCAGAGAACTTAACCAGCATGTCTTTTGGACTGTGGGAGGAAACTGGAACACCTGGAGGAAACCCACGCAGACGTGAGGAGAATATGCAGACTCGGCACAGACAGTGACCCAAGCCGGGAAACAAACCCATGTCCCTAGCGCTGTGAGGCAGCAGTGCTAACCACTGTGTCACCATGCCGCCTGCTGTGTTTCTGAATGTGTGTTTATGAGTTGATGTGTCTGTGTGTGGGTGCGTATGTGTGTGTGTGTCTGTATGTGTGAGAATGTCTTACAGTGCAGAAAGAGGCCATTCAGCTCAAAGGGTCTGCACTGACTCTCTGACGGAGTATCCCACCCAGGCCCTATCCCTGTAATCCCATGTATTTACCTGCTAATCCCCTTAATCTACACACTTTGGGACAATAAGGGACAATTTAGCATGGCCAATCCACCTAACCTGCACATCTTTGAACTGTGTTTTTTAATAGTTTATGTATTAGTGTCACAAGTAGGTTTACATTAACACTGCTATGAAGTTACTGTGAAAATACCCTAGTTGCCACACTCCGGTGCCTGATCAGGTATACTGAGGGAGAATTTAGCATGGTCAATGCACCTAACCAGCAGGCCTTTCGGACTGTGGGAGGATACCGGAGCATCCAGAGGAAACCCATGCAGACACGGGGAGAACATGCAGACTCCACACTGTCGCCCAAGACCAGAATCAAACCCAGGTCCCTGGTGCTGTGACGCAGCAGTGCTAACCAATGTGCCACCATGACGCCTGCCACATGTGTGAATGTGTGTTTGTGAGTGTGTGGGGTGTGAACGTGGGCAAGTGTGTGTGTGTGTGTGTGTATGTCTGTCCATGTGGACGAGAGAGAGCAGGGCAAGCAACAGCATGGCTCCTCCACCAATCAGATTGAAAAACTCTCATTGATATATAAATACCTGGAACCAGGAAGTGTAATTTGAAATAGTTATCTCAGTGTTAGATCACAGACAAAAGGCAAATAAGGAACAAGAATGAAAAGTGGGATAATGAGAGGGAGCTAAAAGAGACTGAAAGAAATAGTAAACTTTATTTTTTTAAATCATCAACAATATTTAAAAACTGAAGGAATGCAGCTGCACACTTGTGAAATTTAATTTTCAGTGCCAGCCTTATCACAGTGCGAAACGTGCACTCAAAAGGACCAGCCCTAACTTTTGTCCTCTTTTTAGTGGGGGTTCAATCAGTAACTACTGCAACTTCATGTGCCTCCATGCTGAGTCACTCAGCTCACTGAAGCTGGTGGAGGAATAGGGCAAGTTGGAGAGAGCTGCTTCTTGATTTCAGGACTCCAGGCCCACAGCTGACTCTTAAATGCCCTCGGAAATATTCCTTTCAAGGGCAATTAGGGATGGGCAACAAATGCAGGCTTTGCAGTGACGCCCACATCCTGAGAAAGGATAGCAAAAAGTAAATTATCCCTGAAGCCAATCTTTCTGACTAAACAAGTCAATGAAATCAAATTAACTGAGGGACAAATTAAAAGGGGTAGCCCCCAAAGAAATCATAGAAATCATAGAAACCCTACAGTACAGAAAGAGGCCATTCGGCCCATCGAGTCTGCACCGACCACAATCCCACCCAGGCCCTACCCCCATATCCCTATATATTTACCCACTAATCCCTCTAACCTACACATCTCAGGACACTAAGGGGCAATTTAAGCATGGCCAGTCAACCTAACCCGCACATCTTTGGAGTGTGGGAGGAAACCGGAGCACCCAGAGGAGACTCACGCAGACACGAGGAGAATGTGCAAACTCCACACAGACAGTGACCCAAGCCGGGAACTGAACCCAGGTCCCTGGAGCTGTGAAGCAGCAGTGCTAACCACTGCGCTACCGTGCCGCCCAAAGAGAAGGGAACGGCCCAAAACAAAATCAAAGTAGAAAGGAAACTTAAAACATCAAACTAAAATGTGATTAAAATGGCCGATAATATACCCCAATTCCTGCAGTGCCCAGCGGGCACGGAAGATATCCACAGTGCCCTCGGACACCACATACTCCATCTCCAGGGACACCCGGCTGCGAATGTAGCCACGATAGAGGGGCAGACAATCAGATCAGACGACCCCCCTCGGTCGCATGCTGCCTGGACCTGTTTATGGCAAGTTTAGCCAGGCCCAGGAGTAGGTTCACGAGGAGGTCTTCCGCCTTCCCCGCTCTCCTCCGCACCAGGTGCCTGTAGAATCCATGGAGTCCTGACCAATATCAATCTCGTAATAAATTTAATTAAAAACAGATTATGGAGCACACCAGAATGATAGGGAGTGGGATAGCTTGATCTTGGTTTCAGATAAAGCTCGGCACAACATCGTGGGCCAAAGGGCCTGTTCTGTGCTGTACTGTTCTATGTTCTATGTTCTATATGGTTATCACATTTATTTTGTGAGGGCTTGCTTTACATAAATTGGCTGCTGCATTTCCTAAATTGCAACAGTGATTACATTTCCAAGGTACTTATTGACTGCAAAATGCTTTGCGCCAACCTGAGGTCACGATGGCTGCTATGTAAGTGCAAGTCTTTCCTTTTATTTAGCCGCGTGCATCAGGATTCAAGAAGTATCTGTCTACTCCTTAATAATGGTGAAAGCTGATGGCCTCGCTGCCATAGCGATGGTAAAATTTGAACCATTCTTTCTTATCGAGACCAAGGTCTGTGGTATTTAAAGGATGATGCATGCTCACAAAAATGAATCCCCCGCAAGGGAAATAATCTATCCTTATTATCATTCCTGTACTTGGAATTTGCTGCAGGGTTATGATGTAAAAGCAGCAATTAAAAATCAGGAAACTTTGCCTTTTTCTATTTCTCAACAGAGCTCTAAGTAGCATTCCCATGGCACCTTTTACGACTCTAGGATACCCTGCAACACTTTGCATCCAACAAATTAATCTTTTGAAGCATACTTGTTGTTGTCATGTCGAGAAATGCAGCAGCTGACTGAGGCACAAGACGGCCCTACGTGTTATTCATGAAGGCCCTGCTTTCTCAACCTTGCCCCTCACCTGAGGTGTGTGATTGTTGGGTTAACTCACTACCAGTCAGCTCTCCCCCTCAAAGGGGAGAGCAGCCTATTGTCACCTGGGACTATGACAACGTCACCTCTTTTATTAGACAGGACACCCGGAGATATCCCCCACTTTTGTTCCAAATGGGGCCTGGGCTGTTTTGCATCCATCCGAGAGGGCAGACGGGATTCTTTTTTCAGTATCTCTTGACAAACCATCACTCCCTCACTACTGTAAATGAATGGACCTACCTTATATTAAGGTGACCTTTTTCTACATCCTAGCTATGACTGTGACACTACATTCTGCACCTTCTCCTTCTCCCCTATGTATTCTATGAACAGTATGCTTCATCTCTATATATCACGCAGAAAACAAAACTTTTCACTATATGCCAATACACATGACAATAATAAATAAATCAAATCAAAAGAGATGGCAGTGTTACTAACTGAGCCTTTTCAAGGCTTGACCAGGCTTCCTGCTGACGACTTCCCCCCCCAAAAAAGCCTCTTACAAGATTTTCACATGCTCTTCATGTCACTGTCTCCCATTACACCTTGTTTATCTTGCACCCACTTGAGTTTTTCCTCTTTGTTTTTTCATGGCATGTGGGCATAGCTGGCAAGAACAGCATTTGTTACCCATCCCTAGTCGCCCTTGAACTGAGTGGCAGTTAAGAGTCAACCACATTCTTGTGGGACTGGAGTCACATGTATAGAATAGAATAGAATCCCAGTAGTGCAGATGGCGGCCATTCGATTCATCGAGTCTGCATCGACCACAATCCCACCAGGCCCTCTTCCATAACCCCACATATTTACCCTGTGAACCCCCCTGACATTCGGGGCAATCAACCTAACCCACACACCTTTGGACTGTGGGAAGAAACCGGAGCAACCGGAGGAAACCCACACAGACACGGGGAGAACATGCAAACTCCACACACAGAGTGAGCAGAGGCCGGAATTGAACCCGGGTCCGTGGTGCTGTAAGGCAGCAGTTGTGCCACCTAGACCGGGTAAGGACGGCAGATTTCTTTCCTTAAAGGGGCATTAGTGAACCTGATGGAATTTTTACAACAAACAGCAATGGTTCCATTGTCATCATTAAATTTTTAATTGCAGATATTTTTTATTGAATTCAAATTCCACCACCTGCCATGGTGGGAGTCGAACCGGGGTCTCTCGACCATCACCCTGGGTCTCAGGATTACATGTCCAGTGACAATACCACTAAGCCACGAGAGGTTGTCTCCAGGATACTGCTTCCAGCAAAAGAAATGGATTGCGGTATCAACAAACATGTTTTTGTTGCAAAAAAAATTAAAGACGTGGCAAATAGTTGCTTCACAGGCAGTGAAGAACCAGCCAGTTAGGCAAAGTAGAATACAGTTATTTTCCAAATGGCCATAGGAGGATGGAAGTGCGTGAAGATGGTGTGTCGGGAGACCAATAATTGAGTGGTGGAGTGGAGCGGTTATAGGCGAGAGGGTCATGTAATGATACTACTAGGAATACATCAAACCAGAGCTGGCAACCCGACTCCCATTGTGGAGTTTGATGTGGCCTGTGTCTGCCATGCACAAATCTATCTGCTCATCGTGAGCCACCCTTTCCAATATTCTGTTCCGAGGATAGGCTGTTGGACCGTACAGTGCGGTTTTCTGCCAAATAATTTAAGCAGTAAAGTTGGACAGAGTTGGACAGCAAGGGATGCTAAGCTGAGGTGTGTGTGAGAGTGTGTGAGTGTGTCTTTAAGAATGGAGGAAAATATTATTTTTTCATTAAAGAGGTTGTACAGCATTTTAGTGGCGGTTACACTTCAAGTAACCCTCGTCTTCTTAACAGTAGGCTGACTGTTTGTGAGTAAACACAACCTTGAAGGCGATTTCAAGCAACACTCAAAATGACACCAAATTAAAGGGATACTCACCATTTTATTATTAACATTGCTCCAAAAGAATGAAGTGGGCTTCAGAAGCACAGCAAGAGACTTTCTAAGAAACTTTGTTAGGACTTTATGAAAAATGAGTGAGGCCTATGCTTGGGCAGCACGGTGGCACAGTGGTTAGCACTGCTGCCTCACAACACCGGGGGCGGGTTCGATTCCCGGCTTGGGTTGCTGTCTTTGTGGAGTTTGCATGTTCTCCCCATGTCTGCGTGGGTTTCCTCCGGGTGCTCCGGTTTCCTCCCACCGTCCAAAGATGTGCAGGTTAGGTGGATTCGCCATGCTAAATTGCCCCTTAGTGTCAGGGGGACTAGCTAGGGTAAATGCATGGGGTTATGGGGACAGGGCCTGGGTGGGATTGTGGTCGGTGCAGACTCGATGGGCTGAATGGCTTCCTTCTGCACTGTAGGATTCTATGCTGCCTCACAGTGCCTGGGTTCGATTCCTGACTTGGGTCACTGTCGATGCCAAGTCTGCACGTTCTCCCCATGTCTGCGTGGGTTTCCTTCGTGTGCTTGGTTCCCTCCCGCAGTCTGAAAGACGTGCTGGTTAGGTGCATTGGGCCATGCTAAATTCTCCCTCAGTGTACCTGAACAGGCGCCGGAGTGTGGTGACTAGGGGATTTTCACAGCAACTTCATTGCAGTGTTAATATAAGCCTACTTGTGACACTAATAAATAAACTTTAACTTTACTCCACCTTACTGGATACCTTCTAGGAGTTTGCAGGAGAAAGGAGGAGGTGGTTGGTCATGGTGTATCTTGCTCGGGGACTCCCTTTGTGTTATCAAGGAATGGGAAATGGATACATACACCGAGACAAGCATCAGCTGCTGCTAGACGATCGTCAACTCGGTGAAAGACGCTCTTCGCTTTGCCTGAAGCTTGTTGGTCTTCCAGTGCAAGCAATTGTCGCCAGCTGAGTGTTGTAGACTGACACATTCGAGGACTACATGCTGAGGGACGCACTAAAGCTTGGAGCAGCTGCCACAGAGGTGCAATGGGGAAGGTCGCTGTCTAAGACCTCTCAACCACAGTGAACTGAGGTCAGGGGAATTGTACAGAACCCCCTCGGGCTGTATGACTCACATGGCAGCACGGTAGCACAGTGGTTAGCACTGCTGCTTCACAGCTCCAGGGTCCCGGGTTCGATTCCCGGCTCGGGTCACTGTCTGTGTGGAGTTTGCACATTCTCCTCGTGTCTGCGTGGGTTTCCTCCGGGTGCTCCGGTTTCCTCCCACAGTCCAAAGATGTGTGGGTTAGGCTGATTGGCCAGGTTAAAAATTGTCCCTTAGAGTCCTGGGATGCGTAGGTTAGAGGGATTAGCGGGTAAAATATGTGGGGGTAGGGCCTGGGTGGGATTGTGGTCGGTGCAGACTCGATGGGCCGAATGGCCTCCTTCTGCACTGTAGGGTTTCTATGTTTCTATGAATGTATGCGGTGAATATCACATGTACCACAATTGTATTGAAGCACCTCAGAGTGCAACTTGATCTTTGTAGACAACTAATTTTGCACCGGCACAGTGGCTGGCACTGCTGCTTCTCAGCGCCAGGGGCCCTGGTTCAATTCCAGCCTCGGGTGACTGTGTGGAGTTTGCACATTCTTCCCATACCTGCGTGAGTTTCCTCCGGGTGCTCCGGTTTCCTCCCACAGGCCAAAGATATGCAAGTTAGGTTGATTGCCCACACTAAATTGCCCCTTAGTGTCCCCAGATGTGGAGGTTTGGGGGATTAGTAGGGTAAATACGTGGGGTTACGTGGATTAAGTCTGGGTGGGGTTGTTGTCGGAGCAGGCTTGATGGGCCAAATGGCCTCCTTCTGCACTGTAGGGATTCTATGATTTATAACGCCCATTTTGTCAGTATTGTTCCTCTGATTGCACTGAAGTACCACAGAGTGTAACATGATGTCTGTGCAATACTTAAGAATCATCACACTTTGTGTGATGGCCATTTTGAAAAATGTTATAATGTTCTTTTGGGTATTTTACGAATAAAGTATATTATTGCAGGGAAAAAAATGGAAAGAGGACGTGAGACTAAGCAACAAAGCAGCACCAGTTGCTTCAGGAGAGAATGAAGGGAAGAAGATAATGGCCGTAAGCACTGGAAATACCTCCCACTCTGGACCTCCTCCACAAGGACCTCTGGCACCACATCCGAGAACCTCTGCATCCTCTCTTTGGCTCCCTAACCCAGGCATCACTGAATGTCATGCCACGATCAGTGGAAGTGGCTGCAAGAAGCCCACATGTACTGCTCCATGATAATAGGGTCTTTGTAATCTGCACATGAGTGCAAAACCGGTATTCAAATCATGGTAACCATCAATTAGCTCAAACATTGTACACTAAATCCAGACTTTCAAATTGGCAGGAAGACGAGCAAAGCTGTACATATTTAACTTTAAGATCCTGAGGGCTGTTGACAGGGTGGATGGGGAGAGGATGTTTCCTCTTATGGGAGAATCAAGAACTAAGGGTCACTGTTTAAAAATAAGGCACCATCCTGATTTGATTTGATTTATTATTGTCACATGTATTAACATACAGTGAAAAGTATTGCTTCTTGCGTGCTATACAGACAAAGCATACCGTTCATAGAGAAGGAAATGAGAGAGTGCAGAATGTAGTGTTACAGTCAAAGCTCGGGTGTAGAAGAAGATCAACTTAATGCAAGGTAGGTCGATTCAAAAGTCTGACAGCAGCAGGGAAGAAGCTGTTCTTGAGTCGGTTGGTACGTGACCTCAGACCTTTGTATCTTTTTCCCGACGGAAGAAGATGGAAGAGAGAATGTCCGGGGTGCGTGGGGTCATTAATTACGCTGGCTGCTTTATCGAGGCAGCGGGAAGTGTCGACAGAGTCAATAGATGGGAGGCTGGTTTGCGTGATGGTTTGCCCTGCCGACTATGGCAAGGTCTGCAAGACATAACAGGCTATAAGATGAAGGCATGTAAAATCGCTGGCTCCAACGCACAGCTCCCTCATGAGCTCAATGTATTCTATGCCCGTTTTGAGAAAGAGGTCAGCGAGAGCATGCCCTCCACCCTGGAAGCCTTGGATGAGCCTGTATCTGAGGTCACCATTACAGATGTCAAAGCAGCTTTCTCAAAAGTCAACCCACGGAAAGCGACTGACCCGGATGGGGTACCTGGATGAGCTCTCAGATCCTGTGCGGATCAACTAGTGGGGGTATTCGCAGACATCCTTAACCTCTGTTTACAACAATCTGAAGTCACTATCTGCTTCAAGAAGACGACCATCATCCCAGTACCAAAGAAAAGCTAAGCAGCGTGCTTTAATGACTATTGTCCAGTGGCTCTGACATCCATCATTATGAAGTGCTTTGAAAGGTTAGTCATGGCACGAATCAATTCCAGCCTCCCGGATTGCCTGGATCGCCTACCGCCTAGTTCGCTACCACCGCAACAGGTCCACAG
Organism: Mustelus asterias; assembly: GCF_964213995.1. Taxonomy (NCBI): domain Eukaryota; kingdom Metazoa; phylum Chordata; class Chondrichthyes; order Carcharhiniformes; family Triakidae; genus Mustelus; species Mustelus asterias. Next base: position 17,836,263 of record NC_135808.1, read on the forward strand.
CAGATGCCATCTCCCTGGCCCTGCACTCAACCCTGGAACACCTAGATAACAAGGACATCTATGTCAGACTCCTATTTATTAACTATAGCTCAGCCTTCAACACCATTGTTCCTACAAAACTCATCTCCAAACTCCGTGGCCTGGGCCTCGACTCCTCCCCCTGTGACTGGATCCTGAACTTCTTAACCCACAGACCACAATCAGTAAGGATAGACAACAACACCTCCTCCATGATCATCCTCAACACCGGTATCCCACAATGCTATGTTCTCAGCCCCCTACTGTACTCCTTATACACCTATGACCGTGCGGCCAAATTCCTCTCCAACTCGATTTTCAAGTTTGTTGACGACACCACCGTAGTGGGTCAGATCTCAAACAATGATGAGACAGAGTACAGGAATGAGATAGAGATTCTGGTGAACTGGTGTGAATCATAGAAACCCTACAGTGCAGAAAGAGGCCATCTGGCCCATCGAGGCAGCACCGACCACAATCCCACCCAGGCCCTATCCCCATATCCCGCTAACCTACGCATCTCAGGACACTAAGGGGCAATTTTAGCATGGCCAATCAACCTAATCCGCACATCTTTGGACTGTGGGAGGAAACCGGAGCACCCGGAGGAAACCCACGCAGACACGAGGAGAATGTGCAAACTCCACACAGACAGTGACCCAAGCCAGGAATCAAACCCAGGTCCCTGGAGCTGTGAAGCAGCAGTGCTAACCACTGTGCTACCGTGTCGCCCGTGTGGCGACAATAATTTCTCCCTGAATGTCAACAAAATGAAGGAGATTGTCATCGACTTCAGGAAGCGTAAAGGAGAACACACCTCTGTCTACATCAACAGGGATGAAGTAGAAAGGCTCAAGAGCTTCAAGTTTTTAGGTGTCCAGATCTCCAACAAACTATCCTGGTCTCCCCATGACAGCACTATAGTTAAGAAAGCCCACGAACGCCTCTACTTTCTCAGAAGACTAAGGAAATTTGGCATGTCAGCTACGACTCTCACCAACTTTTACAGATGCACCATGGAAAGCATTCTTTCTGGTTGTATCACAGCTTGGTCTGACTCCGGCTCTGCCCAAGACCGCATTTAAACCAGAAGAAACTATTTTCCCTCAGAAGGTGGTGGAACTCTGGAACTCTCTTCCTCAAAAGGCAGTGGAAGCAGAGTCTTTGAATATTTTTAAGTCAGAGATAGATAGATACTTCATTAACAAGGGAGTGATTGATTATCAGGGGTAGGCAGGAATACGGCCTTGTAGTTTAGATTTTATTGAATGGCAAACCAGGTTCATGGGGCTGAGTGGCCTACTCCTGCCTATGTTCATATAAACAGAGAGGGATTGCAGAACTCTGTGGTACAGAGGCATCTGGGTGTCCTGGTACATGAACTGCAAAAAGTTAGTATGCCGTACAGCAAGTAATCAGGAAGGCAAATGAAACATTGGGCTTTATTGCAAGGAAAATGGAATATAAAACTAAGAAGGTTTTACTACAACTGTACAGGAACTTGGTGAGACCACATTTGGAATACTGTGGCCAGCTTTGGTCTTCTACTTTGAAAAACATTTAATTGCATAAGAAGCAATGCAGCGCAGTGGCACAGCGGTTAGCACTGCTGCCTCACAGCTCCAGGACCCAGGTTTGAGTCCCGGTCTGGGTCACTGTCTGTGTGGAGTTTGCACGTTCTCCCTGTGTCTGTTTGGGTTTCCTCCGGGTGCTCTGGTTTCCTCCCACAGTCTGAAAGACGTGCTGGTTAGGTGCATTGGTCATGCTAAATTCTCCCTCAGTATTCCCGAACAGGTGCCGGAGTGTGGCGACTAGGGGATTTTCACAGTAACTTCATTGCAGTGTTAATATAAGCCTACTCATGACACTAATAAATAAATTTATAAAACTTATAAGCAGTACAGAGAAGGTACACTTGACTGATTGCTGGGAGGAGGGGCTTGTCTTGAGAAAGAAGGTCAGGCAGGTTTGGCCTATACCCATTGGAATTTAGATGAGGAGGTAATCATGTTAAAACATATAAGATCCTGAGGGGATTTGCAAGGCTAGATACCAGAAGGGTATTTCCACTTGCAATTAAGAGGTCTATCATTAACGTGTGGAATTCCCTTCGACTGAAAGTAATGGAGACTGAGTCATTGTATTTATTCAAGGCAGAGTTAGATTTTTCAATGATAAGGGAATCAGAGGTTATGGGGGACGCAGACGATAAAGTGGATTTATGACCACAACCAGATCTGCTATGATCTCATTGAATGGCGGAGCAGGCTCGAAGGGCAACTCCTGCTCCTAAATTCTACCTTCCTATGTTCCTTTGTTCATTCCTGATCAACCTGTTTCACCATTTGGCCAAAATACCTTCCATGTTCTTTACAAACAAAATTCATATCGTTATGCAAAACAAATGCAGAAAGAATATAGTGCCTTGTTTGCTTTTGGGATGGTTCACGCTGTTGATAACTTTACAAGGTGTAACCATTACAGTTTTGCAGGAAAATCAACATTCAATTCACACAATGGGAGTGATAGAAAAAAGATTTCCTTCTTTTGTAGAAAGACTATTCAAATGAATAGAATCATCGAACCCCTACAGTGCAGAAGGAGGCCATTCAGCCCATCTAGCCTGCACTGACAACAATCCCACCTAGGCCCTATCCCCACAACCTCACGCATTTACCCTGCTAATCCTCTGACACTGAGGGGCAATTCAGCATGGCCAATCAATTGAACACACACATCTTTAGAGTGTGGGAGGAAACCGAAGGAAACCCACGCAGACATGAGGAGAACGTGTAAACTCCACACGGGCAGTCAGCCGAGGTGGAATCGAACCCAGGTCTCTGGCACTGTGAGGCAGTGCTAACCACTAACCACCCTAATAGTTGCAGTATTATAATAACAAATAGTTTATACATTTCCCTGTGCCCAACTTTTGCATAACATATGCATACTATGAATCACATGTTGCATCTACCTTGAGCGAAACGATATGAACATACGAGTTAGGAGCAGGAGTAGGCCCTCAGCCCCTCACCCCTATTCTGCCAGTCAATAAGGTCATGGTTTATCTGAATGTGACTTCAATGCCACGTTCCTGCCGACCCCTGATAACCTTTCAGCCCCTTGTTAATCAAGAATCTATCTAACTCTGCCTTAAAAAAATTCAAAGGCTCTGCTTACCTTCTACTTTTGAGGAAGAGATTTCCAGAGACTCACCTCAGAGAAAATAATTCTCCTCATCCCTTGTCTTAAAAACCAACTATCAATCTATGTTGGCTTATGTGAGAAAGATATGGAAACTCGTGAAGTTTATGAAAACATCTCTTGATTTTTAAGTAGTAGTTTCTTGATACATTTGACTGTGGGGTTGGCATGTCTGAGGTCTCTCTGTCTCCCTCTCTCTCCCATGTACTGTCACCTGCCTGACACCACTGCCAGTGTTTTCAGCTCATCCTCTTTGCAAGGTAACACTCCCCCCCCCTCCATACCTCCTCCCCATTCCAGTATTCCCAGCTCTGCTATGTTACCCCCCCCAATCCCTTGTGCAGATTTCCCATCTCTCTGCAATATACACCCCCACCTCAATCCAATTTAGAATCGCTGCAGTACGGAAGGAGGCCATTCGACCCATTCGAGTCTATACTGTCCACATTCCCACCCAGGCCCCACCCCCATAACTCCACACATTTACCCTGCTAATCCCACTGATTGGCCAATTTAGCATGGCCAATCAACCTAACCCGCACAGCTTTGGAGCGTGGGAGGAAACCGGAGCACCCGGAGGAAACCCACGCAGACACGAGGAGAATGTGCAAACTCCACACGGACAGTGGCCCGAGGCTAGAATTGAACCTGGGTCCCTGGCACTGTGAGGCAGCAGTGCTAACCACTGTGCCATCGCGCCACCCCTATTTACCCAGTTCAGCGTCCAAGCCATGTAACACAGGTTCCACTACCCTCTCCATCCTGTCCAGTACTATCAGAATCGTAGACGTTTATGGCACAGGAGGAGGCCATTCAGCCCATTGTGCCCCTGCCAGCTGAAAATGAAGTATCCGGTTTAACCCGACTTTGATCTGCAACCTTGTAGGTTGGAGCACTCCAAGTACATTTGCAAGTACTTTTTAAGGTGAGGATTTCTGCCTCTGTCAATCTTTAAGGCCATGCTCTCCACATCCTCAGAAGTACCATCTGCTGTGGTAGGATTTTAATCCAGGTCCCAGGATCTTGCCCTGGGTCTCTGGATTATCAGTCCAGTGACAGAAGGGATATGGAAAGGTTGAGGAGGGAGCAGCTGTTCCCCTTGGTTGAGGGGTTAATCATGAGGGAGGCATTGTCTTAGGGTAAGGATAAGGAGATTCAGAGGGAATTTGAGAAAAAGCTTTTTCACTCACACTGCCTGGGAAGGTCGTCAAGGGTAGAAACCTTACAACCTTTAAAAAATATTTGGATGAGCACTTGAAACATCGTAACATTCAAGGATATGGGACAAGTGCAGGAAAACAGGACACGCCTTTTGTGGTAGATACTGTTGGTGCAGACTCGATGGGCCAAAGGGCCTTTTCTGCACTGCGTGACGTGATGACTCTATGACAACACCATTATAAGACCATAAGACATAGGAGCGGAAGTAAGGCCATTCGGCCCATCGAGTCCACTCCACCATTCAATCATGGTTGATTTCAACTCCATTTACCCGCTCTCTCCCCATAGCCCTTAATTCCTCGAGAAATCAAGAATTTATCAATTTCTGTCTTGAAGACGCTCAACGTCTCGGCCTCCACAGCCCTCTGTGGCAATGAATTCCACAGACCCACCACTCTCTGGCTGAAGAAATTTCTCCTCATCTCTGTTCTAAAGTGACTCCCTTTTATTCTAAGGCTGTGCCCCCGCGTCCTAGTCTCCCCTGTTAATGGAAACAACTTCCCTACGTCCATCCTATCTAAGCCGTTCATTATCTTGTAAGTTTCTATCAGATCTCCCCTCAACCTCCTAAACTCCAATGAATATAATCCCACGATCCTCAGACGTTCATCGTATGTCAGGCCTACCATTCCTGGGATCATCCGTGTGAATCTCCGCTGGACCCGCTCCAGTGCCAGTATGTCCTTCCTGAGGTGTGGGGCCCAAAATTGCTCACAGTACTCCAAATGGGGCCTAACCAGTGCTTTATAAAGCCTCAGAAGTACATCCCTGCTTTTGTATTCCAAGCCTCTTGAGATAAATGACAACATTACATTTGCTTTCTTAATTACGGACTCAACCTGCAAGTTTACCTTTAGAGAATCCTGGACTAGGACTCCCAAGTCCCTTTGCACTTTAGCATTATGAATTTTGTCACCGTTTAGAAAATAGTCCATGCCTCTATTCTTTTTTCCACTACATCTTTTTTGCCACTACATCTGTGGTCACCTCTACTTCTAGATTCCCCCACAAGAGGAAACATCCTCTCCACTTCTCACCCATCAAGACCCCTTGGGATCTTTGATAAAAGCAAATTACTGCGGATGCTGGAATCTGAAATAATAAACAGAAAATGCTCGAAAATCTCGGCAGGTCTGACAGCCTCTGTGGAGAGAGAACAGAGACAACGCTTCAAGTCTGGATGACCCTTCATCAAATGCCTCAGGATCTTTTATGTTTTGATCAAGTGGCCTCTTACTCGTCTAAACTCCAGCAGATACAAGCCTATCCCCTGTCCAGCCTTTCCTCACAAGACAACCCAACCATTATGGTTTGATATTGAAGAAGGGGCGCAGAGAGGCATCTTGGAAAAATATTTATCCCTCAAAATAATAGAATAGAACAATAGAATCCCTGCAGTGCAGAAGGAGGCCATTTGGCCCATTGTGTCTGTAGCAACCACAATCCCACTCTGGCCCTATCCCTGCAACCCCATGTATTTGTCCTGTTAATCCCCCTGACACTAAGGGGTAACTTAGCATGGCCAATCCACCTAACCCACCCATCATTAGAGTATGGGAGGAAACCTGAGCACCCAGAGGAAATGCATGGAGACAACGTGCAAACTCCACGCAGACAGTCTTTAAGTTTAAGTTTATTTATTAGTGTCACAAGTAGGCTTACATTAACACTGCATTGAAATTACTGTGAAAATCCCCTGGTCGCTACACTCTGGTGCCTGTTTAGGTAGAGGGAGAATTTAGCATGGCTGATTCACCTAACATTAGGTTAATATCGGGCATTGACCCAGATAGACACTGGAGTGTGGCGACTCGGGGAATTTCACAGTAACTTCACTGCAGTGTTAGTGTAAGCCTTACTTGTGACTAATAAATAATTTTTTTTTAAAACTTTAGCCAGCATGTCTTTCAGACTGTGGGAGGAATCCGGAGCACCCGGAAGAAACCCATGCAGACACGGGGAGAATGTGCAGACTTCACACAGTAACCCAAGGCCGGATTCAAACCCAGGTCCCTGGTACTGTGAGGCAGCAGTGCTAAACCACTGTGCCATCCAGATTATCTGGTCATTATCAGGATGCAGTTTCCGAGAGCTGGCTGTGTATAAATTGGTTGCTGCCTATCCGACATTACAACAGTGACCGCATTTCAAAAAAGTACTTTGTTGTCTGCAAAAGCACTTTGAGACATCGATGGGCTGAAGGGAGAAACACTGCAAAATCTTTCTTTTATTGTGTCCCAACCAGGGGAGGGGGTGGTTATACAGTTCTCGCACAATTTCCCTGATGTGCAGTCTCTGTGCTGTTAAGGGAGAATAGCAGCTCCGTCTCTCTGCTGTCCTCCTGCCCAATACTATCAGGTATGTCTCTTCACTATGTGAGTTCCCTCTCCAGTTGCCCATCCCCCTGTCCCCTCCGACAGTACCTGAGCTGGGCTTGTAGCTTCCTGGCAGCCAGCCAGCGTGCATTCTGTGCGCCAGAGGCAACAGGTGGAACAGGCTGGACCAGCTCACAGGCATTCTGGGTGTGAGGAGCCAAGCCACATGCCTTTAGTTCAACCGGCTTCTCAGAGGCAAGTCAACCGGCTCATCAGAACGGCCTCCTAAGCGGTGCGGAACGCCCCGTGAACACATCCTTGTTACCTGATCCTGGGTGGAATAAGGGCAGAGCCGCTGCGTGGCTTTAATCCGAGAAATTGTACTCTGAGAATCAACGGGAACCAAGTCTGTCATATCGTCTGCCCCGACACCGGGTTACTGAGACACAGCTCCAATGCGGGGTTACTGAGAAACAGCGGACACAGGTTCCCGACACTGAGACAGCAGGACAGAGCTCCAACTCTGGGTTACAGAGACACAGGACAGAGCTCCAACACTGGGTTACACAGACACAGGACAGAGCTCCAACACTGGGTTACAGAGACACAGGACAGAGCTCCAACACTGGGTTACACAGACACAGGACAGAGCTCCAACACTGGGTTACAGAGACACAGGACAGAGCTCCAACTCTGGGTTGCTGAGACACAGGACAGAGCTCCAACACTGGGTTACAAAGACACAGTAGGACAGAGCTCCAACTCTGGGTTACAGAGACACAGGACAGCGCTCCAACTCTGGGTTGCTGAGACACAGGACAGAGCTCCAACACTGGGTTACAAAGACACAGTAGGACAGAGCTCCAACACTGGGTTACAGAGACACAGGACAGAGCTCCAACACTGGGTTACAAAGACACAGTAGGACAGAGCTCCAACTCTGGGTTACAGAGACACAGGACAGAACTCCAACTCTGGGTTGCTGAGACTTACAGGACAGAGCTCCAACACGGTTACAGAGACACAGGACAGAACTCCAATTCTGGGTGCTGAGACACAACAGGACAGAGCTCCAACACTGGGTTACTGAGACAGAAGAAGAGCCCCAGCACTGGGTTACTAAGAAACAGCAGCTACAACACTGGGTCACTGAGAGAGAGAGGAAGCAAGTCAGCAGCCTCTGGAATACCGACGGGCCAGTTCCGAATGTGCCCCCCGCATCGCAGAAACAGGCGGTCAAGAGAAGCTGGAAGCGAGTACAGGCGAGGAGATGGAAAATAATTGCACAGCCACTAGCTCAGAGACAGCAGCAGGTGAGCGGGACATCTGGGCGCAACGTGCAGTAACAGCAACAGACAAAAATAGTTTTCAATTAGGATAGGAACTGCCGGAGGACAATCCGAAAGAGAGACAGTCAGAAGATAAGCAGGTAATTTGCTGGCTTGCAAAATGAGCATTTTCAGGGTTAGCTGCAGGCACTCAGCACAAGAACTGTCACCGATTGCCCCAGATATAAATTACTTCCAGCAGTGACAGTTGAAACAAAAGGAGGAACTGGGAGCAAAAAGAAGGCAGTGAACCAGGAGATAGAGAGCACGTCCCAAGTGTTACCTGTTTAATAATCACTTTGTCCCAGTTGTTTCATGGAGCCCAGTGCGTGAATGTGTTGCGATTTTGGGATGTGGGGAAAGTGGTCTCTGGGGGGGATAACACCCAGTTGGGAAGGAGAGCGGTTTTTAATTTTTGCTTTACCAAATTCGTAACAGTGCATTACCGACCAGTTCAAATGTATCAATGTCTTAAGAATACTGTGGGAGTACCTACACCACATGGACTGCAACAGTTCAAGAAGGTGCCTGGCCATCCCCATTGCCGACTCAAAGACAATTGATATTCAATGGCATTACCGTCGCTGAATCCCGCACTATCAACATTCTAGGGGTTACCATTGACCAACAGGTTTATTTGGTAGCAAATACCATAAGCTTTCGGAGCTTGCTGCTCCTTCGTCAGATGGAGTGGTCTCTGTTCTCCAACAGTGCACAGACACAGAAATCAAATTACAGAATATTAATTAGAATGCAAATCTCTACAGCCAGCCAGGTCTTAAAAGGTACAGACAATGTGGGTGGAGGGAACATTAAACACAGGTTAAAGAGATGTGTATTGTCTCCAGACAGAACAGCTGGTGAGATTCTGCAAGACCAGGGGCAAGCTGTGGGGGTTACTGATAATGTGACATAAATCCAACATCCCGGTTTAGGCCGTCCTCATGTGTGCGGAACTTGGCTATCGCTTGCCCCTGGTCTTGCATAATCTCACCAGCTGTTCTGTCTGGAGACAATACACATCTCTTTAACCTGTGTTTAATGTTCCCTCCAACCACATTATCTGTACCTTTAAGACCTGGCTGGCTGTAGAGATTTGCATTCTAATTAGTATTCTGTAACTTGATTTCTGTGTCTGTGCACTGTTGGAGAACAGAGACCACTCCATCTGACGAAGGAGCAGCAAGCTCCGAAAGCTTATGGTATTTGCTACCAAATAAACCTGTTGGACTTTAACCTGGTGTTGTGAGACTTCTTACTGTGCTTACCCCAGTCCAACGCCGGCATCTCCACATCATGACTGCAATGCACAGTCAGGAATGTGATGGGATACTCTCCACTTTCCTGGATGAGTGCAGCTCCAACAACACTCCAGAAACCCAACACCATCCAGAATAAAGTAGCCCCACTGGAGTGGCACCCCATCGACAAACATTCAATCCCCCCACCACCCACCAAGGAACAGTGGCAGCAGCGTGCACCATCTACAAGATGTGCTGCAGGAACCCATAAAGCCTTCTTATACAACACCTCCCAAAACCACAACCATCTCGAAATTCAAGGGCAGCAGATACCTGGGAACACCACCACCTGGAGGTTCCCCTCCAAATCACTCACCATCCTGACTTGGGAAAAATATTGTTGTTCCTTCACTGTATTCCTTCGCGGGGTCAAAATCATGGATGTCCATCCCTAACAGGACTGTGGGTGTATCTACACCACATGAACTGCAGCGGTTAAAGAAGGCAGCTTACCACCACCTTCTCAAGGGGCAATTAGGATGGACAATAAATACTGGCCCGAGCCAGCGATGCACACATCCCGTAAAATACAAAAATATACTTAACTTGCAATATAATTGGATGCCTTTCAATACAATATGAAGTGCCTGACTACAATTATAGATTATATTTGCAACATATTCATGTCTGTTATGGTTCAGGTCAGAAACTCCAAAGTGTTTTATGGAGGCCGCCTGGGTCATAAATTTTGTATCTTGAATTTGGCTAGGATAAGCATGATAGGCTTCACTTCAGGTATGATTCAAATGACCCATTAGGGAGCTTTTATTAAACAAAGTTTATTTTAAGAATATAGTCAACATGTACAGTAAGAAATTTAGCTAGAACTTTTAGAACATAGAACATTACAGCGCAGTACAGGCCCTTCGGCCCTCGATGTTGCGCTGACCAGCGAAACCAATCTAAAGCCCATCTAACCGACACTATTCCAATATCATCCATATGTTTATCCAATGACCATTTAAATGCCCTTAATGTTGGCGAGTCCACTACTGCTGCAGGCAGGGCATTCCACGTCCTTACTACCCTCTGAATGAAGAAACTACCTCTGACATCTGTCCTATATCTATCACCCCTCAATTTAAAGCTATGTCCCCTTGTGTTAGCTATCACCATCCGAGGAAAAAGGCTCTCACTATCCACCCTATCTAATCCTCTGATCATCTTGTATGCCTCTATTAAGTCACCTCTTAACCTTCTTCTCTCTAACGAAAACAACCTCAATTCCCTCAGCCTTTCCTCATAAGACCTTCCCACCATACCAGGCAACATCCTGGTAAATCTCCTCTGCACCCTTTCCAATGCTTCCATATCCTTCCTATAATGCGGTGACCAGAACTGTACGTAATACTCCAAGTGCGGTCGCACCAGAGTTTTGTACAGCTGCAACATGACCTCCTGGCTCCGAAACTCAATCCCTCTACCAATAAAAGCTAACACACCGTACGCCTTCTTAACAACCCTATCAACCTAGGTGCCAATTTTCAGGGATCTATGCACATGGACACCGAGATCCCCCTGTTCATCCACACTGCCAAGTATCTTACCACTAGCCCAGTACTCTGTAATCCTGTTACTCCTTCCAAAGTGAATCACCTCACACTTTTCCGCATTGAACTGCATTTGCCACCTCTCAGCCCAGCACTGCAGCTTATCTATGTCCCTCTGTAACCTGCAACAACCTTCTGCACTGTCCACAACTCCACCGACTTTAGTGTCATCTGCAAATTTACTAACCCATCCTTCTACGCCCTCATCTAGGTCATTTATAAAAATGACAAACAGCAGTGGCCCCAAAACAGATCCTTGCGGTACACCACTAGTAACTGAACTCCAGGATGAACATTTCCCATCAACCACCACCCTCTGTCTTCTTACAGCTGGTCAATTCCTGATCCAAACTGCTAAATCACCCTCAATCCCATGCCTCCGTATCTTCTGCAACAGCTTACCGTGGGGAACCTTATCAAACGCTTTACTGAAATCCATATACACCACATCAACTGCTTTACCCTCATCCACCTCTTTGGTCACCTTTTATCGATTTTATCGATTACAAACAAAAATGAAACAACCACAATAGTGTAAAACCCTTAATGAATATATATATAAGCTGTCCCAATCAAACCAACCTCCATAAACAACCCTTTAAACAGGTTCAACACCACATAGACCAAGGCTCACGTGATACTGGGATTGAGGCTGTTAGTTGAATTCTGCAGTCAAATGTGCTTGAGACTCAGAACAGTTCGAAGACAAGACAGCTTCCCAAAATGACAGAGAGACTCTGATCCAGCCCCCAGCAATAGCAGAATTTCACCCTTCAGGAAATCAAGGTCCTTGTTTTCTGCTAACCAACAGAAGTTTCAAAATGACGGAGAGAGAGGACAAACACTTCTTTTTAGCTTGCTATCCTTTCTAAAACCCAACCCTGCAGCTCCAAACTGAAAAAAAACTGTCCAAAAACAGATGACCGTCCTCCTAACAATGCAGGATCGTAAAAATAATCCCAGAGTAAACACAAACAACCCCATTTAAGCCACTTAAGTCTCAATAAAAGGACATTTCCAGTCAAGCTGGCAACAATGACATCACGGAAGCTGTGAGATCTGCAGAAATCGTGTTTTTAAAAAAAACTTTCTTAAAGGTACACTAACATCACATGTCAAACATACTTCCTGAACAGTTTTACACGGGTTCTCACCCCTCCACCTACCACAATAGGAGGACCTTAGACAGTGGCCTTTCCCCTGGGGGTCCTTCCCCAAAAGACAAACCAGCAAAATGTGGGAAATGACTGGTACTGGTCCAAACTGGAGTTCCACTTTCGGGTGTACAAGACCAGTTCAGGCAAGGACCAGTCATTTCCCAAGTTTTATGACATTCTTTGTCCTTCTGGGAGAGTGATCTCTTGCTCCTGAAGGTCAGTTCTAGGGGAAAACGTATGTCAAATTAATGTCAAATTCCCCCTTTCTACCTATGCCCCTAAATGCCATTGAAATCTAAAATAAACTATCTTTCCCTTCAATATATTCAGTGATTTGGCCTCCACAGCCTTCTGTGGCAGAGAATTCCACAGAATTCCACCCTTTGAGTGAAAATGAATATCCCCCCATCTCAGTCCTAAATGGTCTACCCCATAGCCAGAGACTGTGCCCCCTGGTTCTAGATTCCACAAACAGAGAAAACATCCTCCCTGCATCTAGTCTGTCCAGCCTGTTAGGTTTGGCGGCACAGCGGCACAGTGGTTTGCAATGCTGCCTCACAGAGCAAGGGACCCGGGTTCAAATCTGACCTCAGGTGACTGTGTGGATTTTGAACATTCTCCCCGTGTCTGCATGGATTTCTTCTGGGTGCTCCGACTTCCTCCCACAGTCCAAAGATGTGCAGGTTAGGAGCATTGAACATGATAAATTGCCCCTTAGTGTCAGGGGGACCTGCTAGGGTAAATACATGGGGTTATGGGGATAGGGTCTGGGTGGGATTGTGGTTGGTGCAGACTCGATGGGCTGAATGGCTTCCTTCTGCATTGTAGGGATTCTATGAATTGAATACATTTCAAGGAAGACTTGCATTTGTGTAGGGGCTCACAGAACCCAGGGACATTCCAATGTTTGGCAGTTCAATGCAGTATTGTATTTATCATGTTGCAATGAAGGAAATGTAGGTTCATTCGGGAAAGTGATTTGGTTGGAATGGAAAAATCCCAGGAAGTTCTACACTTCCTGCATGAAGCAAAATTTATTGATTCATCCTAACTTGCTGTTCTCCTATGGGATGGAGAAAGTTCAGAGAGTTAATAGAGGAGTTCAGAGAAACTGTGGAAGAGTGAGTAATCAGGGGATACAGACTGAGGCTGATTGGTGAAAGAGCCAGAGGTCACATGGGGAAGTACGTACTCCATGGCCATCCATTCTGATGCTTTATTCTTCCTCATTCTTCGTTGCTCACCCTGAATTGCCCTTGAACTGAGTGGCCTTTTTTCCCTCTAAGGAATGTAGACTTCGCCAACTAGGCCAGCATTCATTGCCCATCCCTAATTGTCCCTTGAGAAGTTGGTGGTGAGCTGCCTTCTTCAACTGCTGCAATCCCTGAGGAATAGATACACCGACAATGCTGTTCTTTTCCTTTATTCATTTATGGAATATGGGCATCATGGCTGGCCAACATTTATTGCCCATCCCTAGTTGTCCTTGAACTGAGTGGTTTGCTAGGCAATTTCAGACATTGCTGTGGCTCTTGAGTCACATGTAGGCCAGACTGGGTAAGGACGGCAGGTTTCCTCCACTAAAGAACATTAGTGAACCAGATGGGATTTTCCAACAATCGACAATGGTTTCCTGATTGTGAGTCGAATCTTAATTCCAGATTTTTTTTCTTGAATTCAAATTCCACCACCTGCCGTGGCAGGATTCAAACCTGTTTCCAGAATATTAGTTTCTGGATTAGTAGTCAAGCGATAGTACCACTAGGCCAGGATTTTGACCCAGCAACAGTGAAGGAACAACTGATATATTTCCAAGTCAGAATGGTGAGAGACCTGAAGGAGAAGCTGGAGGTGTTGGTGTGGCCATGCATCCAATGCCTTCGTCCTTCTAGACGGTAGCAGTCATGGGTGTGGAAGATGCTATCTGAGGAGTCTTGGTGAGCTCTTTGGTGGGTTTCATCATGTGACTTGCCCCCATGTTCCAGCCATTAGTTGGCCAAAACACCCATCCTTGGAAAGTAAAAATACCCGTTACCCAATTGGATGATGCCTGACTGTCAGCCAGAGGGCCTTTCGTGACTGCCCCCTACCCCCCTCCCTCCCTGCCCCAATCCCATTTTAAATCTTTTCCTTTCTGGTGAAAAGAAATTTTCAAAGAAAATGACAAAGAAAAGCATTTGTAAAACTTTCCCCGAAGTTTTCTTTCTCCGAGGCTGCGCACAGCAGTGTCCTGGAGATGGATCCTCAATTCTTGGAGACTCCAGGCCAGTCCTGGTTGGATGGCAACCCTAGCAGGGGACAATCTCAAAATTTGCAGATGGCACAAAACTTGAATGTACTGTGAGACCTGAAGAAGATGAAGCTTTAAGAGAGCATAAACTGGGCCGCTGGAATGGTTTTAAAGTTTATTTATTCATATAACAAGTAGGCTTACATTAACACTGCAATGAAGTTACTGTGAAAATCCCCTCGTCGCCACTCCGGGCACCTGGTTGGGTACACAGGGAGAATTTAGCATGGCCAATGCACCTAACCAGCACGTGTTTCGGACTGTGGGAGGAAACCGGAGCACCCGGAGGAAACCCACGCAGACACGGGGAGAACGTGCAGACTCCACACAGACAGTGACCCAAGCCAGAATCGAACCCAGGTCCCTTGCGCTGCGAGGCAGCAGTGCTAACCACTCTGCCACCATGCCACCCCAATGGACAGACATGTGACAGATAAAAATGATTACATGGAGACGTGAATTGATACCCTTTGGTCGAAAGATCAAGGAGAATTGACATAAGATAATAGGCACAAGTCTGAAGGGGGGAGCAGGAGCAGAGGATTTGGGAGGGAGGAGCTGTGGTAAATGCGCACAAATTGTTGAAGGTGGCAGTGCAGGTTGAGAAAGTAGTTAAAAAGACTTGCAGGAGCCTGGCATTTATCAACAGAGTACCATAAAGAAAAGGGATGTGACAACTTTTTACAACATTCAGCTTCAGCCAAAACTGGAGTATAGCGTAAAATTTGATGCATTTCATCTAAGGAAGGATATGAAGTGATACGGACAGGAGGTGGTGAGGAGGTGGGGATCAGTTCAAACCACACTGATTTTTCTCCCAACGCCTATCATAAAAAGTTATTCTGAATTGCTTGTTTGTTTTTTTAAGAATGAGTGGTGGCATATTTCCTAACCATTCGTTTTTTTTTGTGTGTGTGATCCGATTTCTACTAACAGCCCACAGCAGACTGGAGTTAGGATTATCTCAAAGACTCAGACTCCACAGCTTCCTGGGATAAATAATTCTAAAGATTCACCACTCTTTGAGAGAAGAAATCTTCCCCAAATCTGTCTTAAATCAGCACCCCCTTATTCTGTGACTATGCCCCCTAGTCCTACACTCTCCCATGAGTGGAAACATCCTCCAACATTTACCCTGTCTAATCCCCTAAGAATTTGATATGTTTCTATCAAATCATCCCTCATTCTTCTCAACTCCAAGGAGTACAAACCTAACCTATCCAATCTTTCCTCATATGCCAGTCCCTCCATTCCTGGGATCACCCTCGTAAACTGCTTCTGCACTGCCTCCAATGATATATCTTTCCTTAAATAAGGAGAACAAAACTGCACAAGTATTCTAAATGTGGCTTCACTAGTACAAGGTACTAGACTGAATCGGCTGTATTATACTGACACTGCTGTACTGTATTTGCTGTATCATGCTGCCCACACTACCGGAAGGACGTGGAGGCTTTAGAGAGAGTGCAGAGGAGGTCTACCAGGATGTTGCCTGATATGGAAGGGCTTAGCTATAAGGAGAGATTGGGTAAACTGGGGTTGTTCTCACTGGAAAGACGGAGGATGAGGGGTGACCTAATAGAGGTGTATAAAATTATGAAAGGCATAGATAGGGTGAACGGTGGGAAGCTTTTTCCCAGATCGGTGGTGACGTTCACGAGATGTCATAGGTTCAAGGTGAGGGGGGGGAGGTTTAACACGGATATCAGAAGGATGTATTTTACACAGAGGGTGGTGGGGGCCTGGAATGTGCTGCCGGGCAAGGTGGTGGAGGCGGACACACTGGGAACGTTTAAGGCTTATCTTGATAGCCACATGAACGGAGTGGGAATGGAGGGATACAAAAGAATGGTCTAGTTTGGACCAGGGAGCGGCGTGGGCTTGGAGGGCCGAAGGGCCTGTTCCTGTGCTGTATTGTTCTTTGTTCTTTGTTCTTATATCAACTGTGTCACACTGATATTACTGTACTGTATTAGTTGTGTCAGACATACATGTGCTGTATTTTATCGGCTGGACCACACCAACAGTCATACACTCCTCCACCAGCTGTATTGCTAATCCTGTGCTGCATCAGCTGTGAATCAGATTAGCAAAGCCAGATTGGAAGATGAGTTCACAGAGTGCACTCGGGTGGATTTCTTAGAGCAGTATGTTCTAGTTAAAGCCTTAGTTCAAACATGGACAAAAGATCCGAACTCCAGAGGTGAGAGTGTGGCATCAAGGGGCCCGAGCAAAACTGGGCTCAATGGGAATCAGGAGAAAAGTCTCCACTGCTTGGAGTCATACCTGACACAAAGGAAGATGGTTGTGATGGTTGGAGGTCAATCATTTCAGATCCAGGACGTCACTGCAGGAGTTCCTCAGGATAGTGCCCTCAGCTCAACCATCTTTAGCTGCTTCATCAAGGGCGGCACGGTGGCACAGTGGTTAGCTTTGTGGAGTCAGTACATGAGTTACTCACAGCAGGATTCCTAGTCCCTAATCTGCTCTTGTAGCCAAGGTATTTATATGGCCAGTCCCCTTGACTTTCAATGGCATTACCATCACTGAATTCCCCACTATCAACATCTTGGGGGTTACCATTGACCAGAAACTGAACTGGACTATCCATATAAATATTGTGGCTACAAGAGCAGATTAGAGACTAGGAATCCTGCAGCAAGTAACTCACCTCCTGACTCCCCAAAGCCTGTCCACCATCTACAAGGAACAAGTCAGGAGTGTGATGGAATGCTCCCCACTTGCCTTGATGTGTGCAGTGCCAACAACATTCAAAAAGCTTGACACCATCCAGGACAAAACAGCCCACTTGTTTGGCACCCAATCCACAAACATTGGATCCCTCCACTGACTCACATTGGCAACCATGTGCACCATATACAAGATGCACTGCAGGAACTCACCAATGTTCCTTCGGCAGCACCTTCCAAACCCACGACCACTACCATCTAGAAGGACAAGGGCAGCATATACCTGGGAACACTACCACCTTGAAGTTTCCCTCCAAGTGACTCACTCGTGATTAGAAATATATCAGCCGTTCCTTCACTGTCACCGGTCAAAATCTCTGGAACTCTCTGTCTAACAGCACTATGGGTGTACCTACACCACATGGATTGCAGCTCAGCACTCCCTTCTCAAGGACAATGACAGATGGACAATGAATAGATGGCCAGCAAAGCCCATATCCCAATCAGTGAGCAAGCTATTTTAGACCTGGTAATGTGCAATGAAGCAGGATTTTGACCTTATAGTGAAGGAGCTTCTAGGCAACAATGATCTTAACATGATATAATTTCACATTCAGTTTGAGACTGAGAAATGTGGGTTTAAAACTTGTATCTTAAATGTTAACAAGGAAAATTAGAAGGGTATGAGGACAGAGTTGGCTGAAGTGAACTGGGAAAACTAAATTAAAGATAGGACAGTAGAAAAGCAGTGGCAGGCATTTAAGGAGATATTTTGCCACTCAGTAAATGTACATTCCATTTAGAAAGAATGAGAAGGATGCACCATGTGTGGATAACTAAGGAAGTTAAGGATACTATCAAATTGAAAGAAAAACGTTGAATTCTGTGAAGATTTATGGTAGGTCAGAAGATCAGACAGATTTTAGAAACCAGCAAATAATAACTAAAAGAAAGAAGGAAGGAGAAATGATTTTTTATGTATGCATTTGTGGGACATGGGGATCGCTGGCTGGCCAGCATTTATTGCCCATCCCTAGTTGCCCTTGAAACTGAGTGGCTTGCTAGGCCACTTCAAAGGGCAGTTGAGAGTCAACCATATTGATGTGGCTCTGGAGTCTCATGTAGGCCAGACCGGGTAAGGATGGCAGATTTCCTTCCCTAAAGGACATTAGTGAACCAGATAGGTTTTTCCGACAATCAACGGTGGTTTCATCGTTATCAGTAGATTCTTAATTCCAGATATTTTTTATTCAGTTCAAATTCCACCATCTCCCATTGCGGGATTCAAACTCGGGTCCCTAGAAAGTTAGTTGAGTTTCTGGATTAATAAAATTCTGCAATAATACCACTAGGTTATCACCTTCCCTTAGCATGAGAGAAAGCGAGCTCGACATATAAAGGAAACAATTGCAAGATTTCTTACAAGCATTTAAAAAGTAGAACTGTAACCAAAGTGAGAGTTAAGAAAGGGTGAGACTGAGGAATTAATAATGGGAAATGGCAGAAGTATTTTGCATCTGTAGAAGACACAAAAAAAATCCCAAGAACATTTGAATATCAAGAGGTAATCGGGAGGGAGAAACTTAAATCAATCATTATCACTAAGGAAAGATTACTGGGAAAATGATCAGAACTAAAGTTCAGTACAGTAAAATCCTGAGATTCTGGAAAGGCCCCTGAGGATTTAAAATCACAAATGTAACGCCTCTATTCAAGAAAGTTGGGAGACAGAAAGTAGACAACTATAGGCCAGCTAGCCTAACGTCTGTCAGAGAAAATGCAAGAATCCATTATTAGGGAGAAAATAGCAGGACATTTAGAAACTTATACGAGGAGACAGTCAACATGGTTTTGTGAAAGGGAAATCATGTTTGATTGACTCTGTGAGGAAGTAACAAATAAGATGGATAAAGGGGAACCCATGATGTAGATTGGATTCCCAAGAGGCATTTGACAGGGTGCCACATCAAATGTTACTCTACAAGATAAGAGTTCATGGTATCGGGGGTAACACATTGGCATGGATTCTATCTCTTACTCAGTACATTCTGCACCCTCTCATTTCCTTCTCTATGAATGGTATGCTTTGTCTGTGTAGCGCACAAGAAACAATACTTTTCAGTGTATATTAATACATGTGACAATAATAAACCAAATGGATAGAAGATTGGTTAGCTAACAGGAAGCAAAGAGCACTGATAAATGAGTCATTCTTGGGTTGGCAAGTTATAACCAGTGGGATACCACAGGGATCAGTGTTGGGAGCTCAAGTATTTACATTTTTGCATCAATGACTTGGGATCGAATGGGTGTACGATTGCTAAATTTGCTGATGACACAAAGGTAGATAAAGCGCCTGCAAAGGGATTTAGACAGGTGAAGTGAGTGGGCAAAAGTACAGCAGATGGAGATATAATTCATGAAATTATAAACTTGTCCACTTTGGCAGAAAGAACAAAATAAAGCAGCATATTATTTAAGTAGAGAAACTGCATAACTCTGAAGTTACAAGGAATCTGGGTGTCCTGGTATATGAATCACAAGTTCATATGCAGGTACAACAAGTGATTCGGAAGGCAAGTGGAATGTTGACTTTAATTGCAAGAGGGATGGGGAGTAAAAGTAGGGAGGTGTGGCTGTTATTGTACAGAGCATGGTGAGACCACATCCTGTACAGTTTGGTCTTGTTACTTAAGGAGGGACTGACTTCCATTGGAAGCAGCTCAGAGAATGTTCACCATTTAAAAATCAGTCGTCTCTCATTTAAAGCTGTGATGAGCATAAATTACTCCGAGAATTTGATTAATGTGTGGAATTCTCCTCCACAGAGAGCAGTGGAGGCTGTGACTCATGGGATATGGTCACGGTTAAGTTAGATAGATTTTTCATCGACACGGGAGTTGAGGGTTATTGGGGGCAAACAGGAAAATGGAGTTCAGGCCACAATCAGATCAGCAATGATCTTATGGTGTGGCAGAGTAGGTTCGAGGGTTGTATATTCTACTCCTGCTCTTAAATGTTGTGTTCTTGTGACAGTCACTACCAGTGACAGTATTGAACTGAATCAGTATATCACACTGACTGTATTGTACTGTGTTAGGGTGTCACACTGACTGTACTGTACTAGTGCATTATCATAGAATCATAGAATCAAAGAATCCCTACAGTGCAGAAGAAGGCATTCGGCTCATCGAGTCTGCACCGACAACAATCCTACCCAAGCCCTATCCCCAGAGCCCCACCTATTTACCCCGCTAATCCCTCTAACCTACGCATCCTGGTACACTAAGGGGCAATTTCGCATGGCCAATCAACCTAACCCGCACATTTTTGGACTGTGAGAGGAAACCGGAGCTCCACAGAAACCCATGCAGACATGGGGAGAACGTGCAAACTCCACACAGACAGTGACCCAGCCGGGAATTGAACCCAGGTCCCTGGAGCTGTGAGGTAGCAGTGCTAACCACTGCGCCACCATTCCACTCATATTACACTGTGCTATACTGTATCACACTGACTACTGTATCAGTGTATCTCACTGACTGTCGTGTGCTGTGTCACACTGATTGTACTGTGTTAGTGTATCACTGACTGTATATCACACTGACTGTACTGTATCAGTGTATTACACTGACTGTACTGTATCACACTGACTACTGTATCAGGATATTAAATTGACTGTGATGCACTAAATTAGTATATCACACTGACTGTAGTGCACTGTATCACACTGACTGTACTATAGGGTATCAGCGTTTGGTACTGACTGTACTGAATCAGTGTATCACACTGTACTGTATCAGTGTATGGCACTGACACTACTATATTGTACAGTCTTGTCATACCAACAGAACTGTGCTGGGACAGGAGTTGTACATCAGGATGTGAATTGCCACTGTCCCCTTTCACAAGAATGTGTTAATTTAACTTTGAAACCCATCTCACATTTCTAATTTGCTTCAGGCTTGCAGCGTCTCTCAAGTTTAACTCTCATCAAATATGTGGTCCTTAATTTTGCAGTTGAATGCGTGTTAAATAATGCCAGGACATTGCAACAAATAAGGGACTGTTAAACAACGAGACTCTGTTCATTACTCTTTTGTTAAGGTCTGTTTAATTGAACTATCCCTTTCAGGTCACAGGTCTGTGCGCTGTAACTAAGCACACCATTGGGATCAGTCAGTTTTCAGTTGCCGAGGCTCTGAGAGCTACCTGTAAGTCAGTGGCATGTGGCCAGGAGAAAAGCAGTGTGAAATGAAACCCTTCCCTCTCCTTTTATTTCATGCGGTTCCGACATTTTGATGTTTACTGGAACATTCAGAAACTGTCATAAAAGTCAGTGCCTCTTTCCCATTGACGTACAGGAAACTGGAAGAAAGACAGTGACCGTGCACTCTGTAAATTACCAACAGCTCATAAATTCTTGTTCCAAAATACCCATTGTCTATCCAGACTGCTCGGGAAGTCTGATTCAAACCCTGCTGCCAACAGGGACAGTGACCGTGCACATACAGAAATCCCAATACCAGCGTAGGCAGTGGATGTAGGGCGATGTGGATCCTGATAACAGCAGGGAGAGTGACAGCGAGGGGACTCAGACCCTGACACCAGCAGAAACGGCGATGATTCACTGCCTGAAAGGATGGGAACCCTCACAACATTTACAAGGCATTTAGATTATTACTTGAATGTGTGTAAATTGAGAGAGGCAGATCGTCAGAGAGTGTCCTCGTGCGTCAGTCACTGGAAGTATGCATGCAGGTACAGCAGGCAACAAAGGAGGCAAATGGTATGTTGAACTTCATAGCAAGAGGATTTGATTATAGAGATAGAGATGTTTTGCTGCAATTGTATCGGGCGTTGGTGAGGCCACACCTGGAGTATTATGTGCAGTTTTGGTGTCCTTATCTGAGGAAGGATGTCCTTGCTATAGAGGGCGTGCAGTAAAGGTTTACCAGGCTGATCCCTGGGATGGCAGGACTGTCATATGAGGAGAGACTAAGTCAGTTAGGATTATATTCACTGGAGTTTAGAAGAATGCGAGGGGATCTCATAGAAACTTATAACGTTATAACAGGGTTAGACAGGGTAGATTCAGAAAGAGTGTTCCTGACAGCGGGGGAATCCAGAACTAGGGGTCATAGTTTGAGGATAAGGGGTAATCCTTCTAAGACAGAGGTGAGGAGAAATTTCTTCACCCAGAGAGTGGTGAATGTGTCGAATTCATTACCACAGAAAGTAGTTGAGGCCAAAATATTGTGTGATTTCAAGAAGAAACTAGATATAGTTCTTTGGGCTAAAGGGATATGGGGGGGAGGGGGGATCAGGATATTGAATTTGATGATCAGCCATGATCAAAATGAATGGCGGATCAGGCTTGAAGGGCCGAATGGCCTATTCCTGCTTCTATTTTCTATGTTTCTATGAGCACTTGAAATACCATAGCATACAAGGCTGCAGACCAACTGCTGGGAAATGGGGCCAGAATAGATGGAACAGATAGCACAGACAAGATGGGCCAAAGGGCCTCTCTCAGTGCTGTAAAGCCATACAACTATGATTCAGAGCCTGGTACCAGCAGAAACAATAATGATTGGGACAGGCTGTTATTCAGACCCTGATACTATGGGGGACAGCGACAGTGGGGTGATCAGATGATGCTCAGAGTCTGTGGGTGCCTCTTGTATCACTTACAGTGTAAGCTCTCCGGGACTCTTGGGGGTGGGGGGGGGGGGGGGGGGGGGGCAGTCCTGGTTAAGATTCTCTTTCAGTGAGTCTTGATGGACTGAATGGCGTCCTTCTGCACTGTAGGGATTCTATGGTTCTTCTATGGTAAATAGCCAAGCAAGCCATTCAGTTCAAGGGGCAATTAGGAATGGGTAACAAATGCAGGCCCAGCCTGCAACTCCCACATCCCCTGAAAGGATAAATTGAAAACAAAAAACCTATGGGTTGGCACAAGGCAACTTGGGCATCTCCATTCCAAGCATGACTCAAATGCGGTTGACTCTTAGCGTCCTTACCAAGAATGCCTCAGAATGCCTTGGGCAAACGTGGTGTGGTTGACTATCAAATGTCTGGCATTCCACCCAGTTGCACAAACAATGACTTCTTAGAAAGTTCCACCATCTTCTCAGCAAAACTCAAACATTTCAATGATTTCTGGTCGGGCAAGGTCTGGGAGCAGCTTTGATCTTAAATTTATTCTGTATTTGCGTGCACAATACAGAACCTTCCTTTTTAGAATCATTGTTTCATATTTACTTTCACCCACCTGCATAACACCAAGATTCAACAAATCTTAAAGCACAGAAACATAAAAATGAACCCCAATACCTTCTCCTGGCCTGTAAATAGTAAGCGGGTAGTAACTTTTCTTTCTTCTTTTTCATGGGATGTGGGCATTACTGGCAATGCCAGCATTTATTGCCCATCCCTAATTTCCCCTGTACTGCATGGCTTGCCAGGCCATTTCAGAGGGGCAGTTAAGAGTCAGCCACATTGCTGTGGCTCTGGAGTCACATGTCGGCCAGACCGGGTAAGGACGGCACATTTCCTTCTCTAAAAGATATTAGTGAACCAGATGTGTTTTTATGACCATCGATGATAGTTTAATGGTCACCATTACTGAGACTAGCTTACCATTCCAGATTTATTAACTGAATTCAAGTTCTACCGTGGTGGAATTTGAACCCATGTCCCCAGAGCATTAGCCTGGGTCACTGCTGGATTGCAAATACCACGACACCACCACCTTCTTCCATATTAAGAGGTGGTCTGTATCTTATCATGGACAAAGATGGTGGTATCTCCTTCAAGGTGCACGACAAGGCTAGAATACTAAGGAGTACTTTGTGACAGTGTTTACTAAGATCATAGAATCCTGCAGTGCAGACGGAGGCCATTCAGCCCATCAAGTCTGCACCAACCATAATCCCACTCGGGCCCCATCCCCACAACCTCATGCACTTACCCTAGCTAGTTCCCCTGACACTAAGGGCAATTTAACATGGCCAATCCACCTAACCCTCATCTCTGCACTGTGGGAGGAAACCGGAGCACCTGGAGGAAACCCACACAGATCTGGGGGGAACGTGCAAACGCCACACAGAC
Organism: Mustelus asterias; assembly: GCF_964213995.1. Taxonomy (NCBI): domain Eukaryota; kingdom Metazoa; phylum Chordata; class Chondrichthyes; order Carcharhiniformes; family Triakidae; genus Mustelus; species Mustelus asterias. The sequence continues at coordinate 17,860,450 of NC_135808.1, forward strand.
AGTGACCCAAGCCAGGAATCCAACCCAGGTCCCTGGCGCTGTGAGGCAGCAATGTTAACCACTGTGCCACTGTGCTGCCCCAGGAAGGGGATTCTGTGGAAGTGGAGATGGCTAAGGTAATGGATATGGCGAAAATTAAATGGGAAGGATGTACCGGGAAGGCTGGCTTTGCTTAGAGTGGATAAGGTTGTCAAAGAAATTGAGAGTGATGCACAGAAGAGTCCACCATCACCTTCCAACCTCCCCTCAATATGGAGGAAATGTCAGAAGATTGGAGAATAGTAAATATGATATCTTAACTCAAGAAAGGGGAGAACGGCAGTCCTAGTAACAACAGGTTGGTCAGTTTAACATCGGTGGGTGGGCAAGGTTTAGAAGCACTAATCAGAGAGAAAACAGTCAAAGCACATTTGGAGAGGTTTGAGTTCATTAAGAAGAGCCAGCACAGAATTGTAAAAGGCAGAAAACCCTTCATTAAGGGTACCCCGGTTTCCTCCCACACTCTAAAAATGTGCAGGTTATGTGGATTGGCCATGCTCATTTGCCCCTTAGTGTCAGGGGCATTCATGGGGTACATGTGTGGGGTTAAGAGGATAGAGTCTGGGTTGGATTGGTGTTGGTACAGACTCGATGAGCTGAATGGCCTCCTTCTGCACTGTAGGGATTCTATGATTCTATGAAAATTCTTGAAGAGAATGGGATGGATGTCTATATGAACTAAATGCCACATACAGGGCTAGTGAAAAAGATTGAAGCTCAGAGGATAGGAAGTTCACTGTCAGTTCGAATAAAACATTGACTGAAGAAAGAAAAACAACGAGTGATGGTAAACGGTTGTCTTTCAGGGCGATATTCCCCAAGGTTTAGTGCTGGGGGCACCACTTTCAGATGTACAGAAATGACAGCAGAGAGATCTGACATAGAAACATAGAAACATGGAAGATGGGAGCAGCAGGAGGCCATTTGGCCCTTCGAGCCTGCTCCACCATTCATTACGATCATGGCTGATCATCCAACTCAATAGCCTAATCCTGCTTTTTCCCCATAACCTTTGTTTCCATTTGCCCCAACTGCTATATCAGCCGCTTCTTAAATACATCCAATTAACAAAGAGAAGAATGATGGTAGAAAGAATAAGAAAGGCAATGGAGACTTAATGGCACAGTTCTCAAGGATTCACTGAGCTGTCGGGGGTGGTGTTCATATGCATAGATCTTTAAAGATGGCAGGGTACATTGAGAGAGCAGTCAGCCAAGTGTAATCTTTCTTTATTCGATCAAAAGATGTGTGAGTCGCTGGCTAGGCCAGTACTTATTCCGTTCCAATTCTCTTCCCACACCGAGTGGTGCACCAAGGCAGACTTATGACTGTTTCCGTCGCTAGTAATTCCCGGAGCAGGTTGCTAGTCTGTCTCCAGGGGCCACTCCACATCATGTCTCTCCCATTCTTACCGCCAGCCATCGGTGTGTTTGGAAGGATTTTGCAGGTTGGCACATTCGACCTGTTTTGACCACGTTAGGAGCGCACCTTCCTTGGCTTTCAAGCACTGGGATGGGACTCAAACCGGGATCTTCTGGCTCAGAGGCAGGGATGCTACCCAGTGCGCCACAAGACCTCCCCAGCATTTATTCCCGATCCCTAATTGCCCCTGTGAAGGTGGTGGTGAGCTGCCTTCCTGAATCGCTGCAGTCCATCTGGTGTCGGAACACCCACAGTGCTGTTAAGAAGGGATATACAAGCAGGGGAGTTAATGATAAACCTTGATAAAGTTCCAGTTAGGCCACAATTAGAGTAATGCATCCAGTTCTGGTCACCACACTTTAGGAGGAGAGACGTACCCTTGAGAAGAGATTCACCAGAATTCACGGGACGAAGGATTTTAGCTACACAGTTAGGCTGAAGAGGCTGGGATTGTTTTCCTTGGATCAAAGGAGATTGAGTGGAGAATTAATAGAGGCGTAGATGAATATGATAGTTTAATTTCAAGCTTCATTCCCTAACTACCAACTCTGGCCGTCTCCCCGGCAACAGTCTGAGGTTAAACCAGTCTGTTCACAATCTTGGCATCGCATTTGATCCAGAGATGAGTATCCAATTTCATCTTTGTGCTCTATCTAAGACCACCTATTTCCACGTCAGTAACATCACTCGTCTTCATCCTGCCTCAGATGATCTGCTGCAGAAACCCTCATTAATATCTTTGTTACCTCTAAGCTTCTCAATTTCGATGGCCCCCTGGCTGATCTCCCACATTCAAACCTCTGAGAACATAAGGTCATCTAAAACTCTGCCTCCTGATTCACAGTCGCTCCCGCTATCATCCCTCTGCGTGCTAATTGACATTGAACACCTTGATTTTAAAATTCTCATCTTGTTTCAAATGGCCTTGTCCTTCCTTACCTCTGCAATCTCCTCCGGCCCCACAACCCTACAAGATATCTGCACTCCTCGAATTCTGGCCTCTTTTATTCATTCATCGGACATGGACTTCGCTGGCTAGGTCAGCATTTATTGCCCATCCCTGATTGCCCTCGAGAAGATGTGGTGAGCTGCCTTCTTGAAGCGCTGCAGTCCGTGTGGTGTAGGTATACCCACAGTGCTGTTAGAGAGGGAATTCCAGGGTTTTTACCCGGTGACAGTGAAGGAATAGAGATATGTTTCCAAGTCAGGATGGTTTGGAGGATAATTCCAGCTGGTGGTGTTCCCATGCATCTGCTGCCCTTGTCCTTCTAGATGGTAGTGGTCATAGTTTGGAAGGTGCTGCCTAAGGAGCCTTGGTGAGCTCCTGTAGTGCATCTTGTAGATGCTGCCACTGTGTCTGTGGTGGAGAGATTAAATGTTTGAGGAAGGGGTATCAATCATAGAATCCCTACAGTTCAGAAGGAGGCCATTCGGCCCATCGAGTCTGTACCGACCGCATCCCACCCAGGCCCTATTCCTGTAACCTCACGTATTTACCCTGCTAAACCCCCTGACACTAGCATCAATTTAGCATGGCCAATCAACCCAACCCGCACATCTTTTGGACTGTGGGAGGAAACTGGAGCACCGGAGGAAACCCACACAGACGCGGGGAGAAAGTGCAAACTCCACACAGACAGGCCGGAATTGAACCTGGGTCCTTGGTGCTGTGAGGCAGCAGTGCTAACCACTGTGCCACCGTGCCGCCTATAATCAAGTGGGGCTGCTTTGTCCTGGATGGTGTTGAGCTTCTTGAGTGTTATTGGAGCTGCACACATCCAGAGTATTCCATTACACTCCTGACTTGTGTTTGTAAATGGTGGACAGGCTTTGGGGAGTCAGGAGATGAGTTACTCACTGCAGGATTCCTAACCTCTGACCTGCTCTGGGAGCCACAATATTTATATGGCTAGTCCAGTTCAATTTCTGGTCAATGGTAATCCCCAGGATGTTGATAGAGAACATTTCGGAAGAGGAGGAGGCCATTCAGCCCTGCTGAGCAGCTCTGTCGTTCAGTTAGATCATGGTTGATCTGTAGCTCAACTCTACTTGACTTGTTTCCATAACCCTTAATATCTTCATATAAAAAAATTCTACCAGTGTCAATCTTAAAGTGAATGCCCTGCTCCTCACTTCAAATTGTACCCCAATCTCAACAGCCTTATAGAGGATAGGGTCAGTAAAGCGAGGACATGGGGTGATTGGAAAAAAGAGCCCATGGGGAAATGAGGAGAGGTTGTCCTTGATGTCTAGTCTGAGAGTGGCTGGTGGAAGCAGATTCAATAATTGCATTCAAAATGGAGTTGGAAGAACGGACAAAATAGCTGGGCCTAAGGGCCGGGGCAGTGTGACGAACTGGGACTTTCAAAGAGCTGGCAGAGGCCTGATGGGCTGAATGGTCGTCTCATCATGGCATCATTATGGCCCATCCTCTGTTGGGGGACCCAGTTGGTCCCATTCCCCCCCCACTGTATCCCTGCTGCCCCGCAAGTCTCTGCCCCTCAAGTGGCCATCCAATATCCTTTTGAAATCATCAATCACCTCCACCTCCATCAGCATTATAGGCAGCAGGTTCTAGGTCACGACTCTTTGCTGCTTTAAAACCAGCTGTCTGAATCTTTTGCCCAAAATCATAAATTGGTGTCCCCTCGCTTGTCTACTGTGAGCTCATGGAACCAGTGTTTCTTTGTCTACCTTACCTACAACAACAACAACAATGTACATTTTTGCAGCTCCTTTTGTGTAATGGGACATCCCGCATCACAGGAGAGCTTTAAAATAAAGTATGACACCTAGGGGAGGGACAGTTTAGTGGTATTATCGCTAGATTATTAATCCAGAAACTCAGCTAATGTTCTAGGGACCTAGGTTCGAATCCAGATGGTGGAATTTGAATTCAAAGAACAAAGAACAGTACAGCACAGGAAACAGGCCCTTCGGCCCTCCAAGCCTGTGCCGCTCCTTGGTCCAACTAGACCAATCGTTTGTATCCCTCCATTCCCAGGCTGCTCATGTTATTTTCCAGGTAAGTCATTCAATAAAAAAAATATCTGGAAACAAAATCTCTAATTATTACTGTGGAACCATTGTCGATTGTCGGAAATGAATGCTGAGCCAGCCAGCGACAATCGTATCCCATAAATTAATTTTTAAAAGATACATGGAAACACCACCACCTGGAGATTCCTCTCCAAGTCACTCACCATCCCAACTTGGAAATATATCACCGTTCCTTCACTGTCGCTGGGTCAGAATCCTGGAACTCCCTTCCTAACAGCACTGTGGGTGTACCTACACCACACGGACTGCAGCGGTTCAAGAAGTCAGCTCACTGCCACCTTCTCAAGGGGCAATTATCATCATTAGGCAATGGTGGGTAAGGTGAGCTCAGGGTCACGGATGATGGAAGCTGGGAAATTGGACAGGAGGGCATCGGAATGGTCAGACCTGGAGGTAACAAAGCCCTGGGTGAGCAGATGAGCCGAGGCTGGGGTGGAGGTGGACGATTAAGGAATAAAGTTTTGTCTAGCCAGTGAAGCCACATTCCTTGAATGAATAAAGATCAAACATTCGACTGATCACTGCCCCAATATTTTTTCCACACAGATATCCCAACCATGGCGGAAAGCCCAGAGATCGCCACCGCGGACCCTCCGGTCACACCTTCCACCCACTCCGACCTCGAATGCATCATCTGCTTCAGCTCATTTGACAACGTCTTCAAGCTTCCCAAGCTGCTGAGCTGCGGCCACACCTTCTGCCTGGAGTGCTTGGCCCGGATCAACGTCTCCTCGGAGAATGTCAACTCAGTGGCGTGCCCCATGTGCCGGCACGCCTCCCCGCTGCCGTCGGGCAAGGGGCTACCAGCCCTGGACAACAACCAGGACATCCTGCAGCGCCTGCCCTCCGGCATGCAGAGCGTCCCGTCCATCCGCTTCAGCCGTGACAAGGGCAAGCTCTACACCAAGAGCCCGGAGCCCGGTTCCTTCCTCAAGCCCGTCCACCTCAGTAGCGTCAGCATGAGCCTGGATGTGGGCCAGCCGGCACCGCGCAGCGCCGACTCGGCGCCCCGACACCCCGAGTGGCTGCCCGTCCGCTCCAGCTGGTGCTACTATGTGGCCATCGGCTTCGTGCTGCTGTTCACCGTGGCCCTGGTCCTGTCGGGGATCTTCCTTTTCGTCATCATGCCCACCCGCCCCACCGGCGGCAATTTTGGCGGGAGGAACGCAACAGACATGCATTCGGAGGGCAATCCATAGGCCGCGGTACCTGGTCGCCTCTGCCTCCTGAACTCAGTGCCAATCACCCTCATAGAACTCAAGGCCCATTGACCCTGGCTGCTTTCTGGCTTCCTAACCCTTCATCCCATTCCACCTTCATCGTGTTCCAACATTCCTGGGCACCAGTGACTTTGTACAAACTCAATGTCGAGCACAGCTCAGACAGGGCTGCTGAGATGTCTGGAATCCTGTTTGGAGTCTCTGCAGCTCTAAGCCAACAGCACTGAGGACAAATCTGGACTTTTCTTCACTCTTTGTATTTATATCAAGCCCTTCCTTAACTGAGCAAAATATCCCAGTTGGGCGCTCCGCAGTTGCAATGATCAGACAAGAGCTGAGAGCGACTCACATAAAGACACAGATAAACAAGTCCTTCCTCAAAGTGGAGAGGCGTGGAGCAGGGGGTGTGTGGGGAGGAAGATCAGTTTGGTGGGGAGGGACATCCCACAGATGGAGAAAGGGGTGAAAAGGCTATCAGGGAAGCGATTCCAGAGCTTGGGTTGTTGGCTGCTTGAAAGCTCCAGCCGCCAGTGGAAATCCCAATGAGCCAGACTCGGAGATGTGGAGTGGTCCCAACAAAGGGTCTTTGGGTTGCAGAGGAGGTTACAAGGACGGAGAGAGATGAGGACGTGAAGGGGGTTAAATTAACAAGGAAGGATGAGGACTTTCTTACCTTGCCCGCACAGGGAACCGACGTAGGTCAGCAAGTACAGGGGCGGTGAGGGCAGTGGCGGGTAAGGTGAGCTCAGGGTCACGGATGGTGGAAGCTGGGACACTGGACAGGAGGGCATTTGGATGAGCAGATGAGCCGAGGCTAGAGTGGAGGCGGGCGATGACACAGAAGTGGAAGTGGGCAACCATGGTGACGGTGGGTGCGGCAATTGGAAAGTGAACTGAGAACCTGCAACATTTTAACCACCCAGTGAAGCCGGAACCCGAGTGGGCGCGAGGGTAAAGGGTAATCTTCTCGCCGTATTGACCGCTCACTCACTTGGGAAACCAGAGCCAGGATTCAAGATTCAGCGCAGACAGGACTTCACACTCTGGTTAGTCTTTGGATCACGCCATCAGCTTCCAATGCCCCTCGGGGCTAGGGAGATGTTTACATATCTTTGAATGTTATCAGGCATCCTCCCACTGCTGCACATTGACTCTTGTGGGACTCTCTCTCCAAGGAGGTTATGTGTTCATCGCCTGGTTTGAATGGGATTATTTCCTCGTATTTGGGAGACCTGCTGGCACAGGTTTTGACACGGACTTTTGGTGGATCCGCTCTGTTGTAATTCCCTGAACCAGACCCAGCTAAGGTCAGTTGCTGAGGATTGGGTTGACATCCATATATTTTACCACGATGTAGAAACGATGGAAGGATTCTATCAATTAACGCCCATTCAGAAGCTGAACCAGATTTGTTCTTTCCATGTTCGCCATTGCTATGCCAATTAAAATGATTGTGGTTGTCGGTGGGGGGGGGTGCAATGGGATGGAGAGGTAACTGAGCCATTCAGATAGGCCTGTGGCCTGTGTGATACCCTAGTAGACTGATGCAGGGCACCTCAATTCAACTGGCCTTAACAACTCTTGGACTGCACAAGGGTAGAAACGAGTTCCCGCTCCAGATCTGAGGCCAGAGCCTATGTGTCGATGGGAGGCAGCATCAAACTCAGCTGCGATATTCCTACCCCTCGGAATTCCCACTACCACCAAACCACCCCCTCCGCGAACCCACCCCACTGCAACCTATTATTAACCGACTTACCCGTACTCAATTGCAGGGAAGAAGGGAACTACCGGCAGACTCTTGGGAGCCTGAGTGGAGAGTGAGGACCCCTTAGTCAAGAGGAAGAAATAAGTGGCAGGAGGACTAAGTCTGAGATGACAGACGGGCTGACGTAAACTGTTTGCTGGCACCTTACTCAGATTGAGAAGATAGGCATGTGCTGGAAAGACAGAGAGTAGCAGGAGCACACCCAGCCTTGGCCAAGCGCCACCTGACACTGGGTATTGTCCATCCGGGGCTCACACAAGGAAACACCGTGCCATGGCAAGGTACACCCAGCCCTTAATGAAGTCCTTCAGGCCCCAGGCAAACTACGCAGGATCCCCATAGCAAAGTGTAGCTTGCTCTGGACAAGGTACACTCATTCTAATGTTCAGCCAAAATGTGAATATTGTATGTTACACTTAAGACACAACTTTCTCACAGATATATTTATATATATATTATATATATATATTTCTGGATGATGTTTTATTTTGCTGATTCATTTTTAATCTGAGCTGTTTAATGGTGAAGGTACTTCAATACTCACTGTCGGCCTCCTCTCTCCATGAGGAACTGGTTTTGTCTTAAAATGAACCATTGATATTCTAAACATTAAACAAAATACGTGATTCACCAACGCCTGGTATGATTCTTCTGTCATTATACGCACTGTGAGTCAACACAGGCATCTTTAGAAGACTAACATACACGGGAAAAGGAGCGGTGGCAGGCCATTCGGCCCATCGAGCCTGCTCCATCATCCAATTGGACCATGGTTGATCATCTACCTCACCGCTGCTGTCGCCATATCCTTTGATGTCATCAGTATCAAGAAGTCTATCTTTTTCTGCCTGGAACGCGCTAAATATCTGAGCTTCCACAGCCCTCTGGGCTGGAGAATTCACCATCTGTGAGTGAAGAAATTCCTCCTCATCTCAGTCCTAAATAGCCTGCCCCTCACTCTGAAACTGAGTGAGTTTCGAACAGGTCATCTCATTGGAACTTACAGAGTGTGAACAGGGTGGATGTGGATAGTTTCCTGGTTCTAGACTCACCACTCAGGAGGAAGTTATCCTGTCCACACCTACCCTTTCCACACTGTTTAAGAATTCTGTAAGTTCCAATGAGATCACCTGTTTGAAACTCACCCAGTTTCCTCAATCTCCTCATAAGTCAATAACACCAACTGAGGGATGAGTCTTTTCCTTCATTCATTCATGGGACATGGGCATCGCTGGCTGGCCAGCATTTATTGCCCATCCCTAGTTGCCCTTGAAACTGAGTGGCTTGCTAGACCATTTTAGAGGACATTTGAGAGTCAACCACATTGCTGTGACTCTGGGGCACCTATAGGCCAGACCGGGTAAGGACAGAAATTTATTTCCCTAAAGGACATTAGTGAACCAGATGGATTTTCCAACAGTCGAGAATGATTTGATGATCATCAGTAACTCCAGGTAGCTTTATTGAATTCAAATTCCACCATCTGCTGTTGCGGGATTTGAACCTGGGTCCCCAGAACATTAGTTGAGTTTCTGGATTAAAGTCTAGAGATAATACAACTTGGCCATCTGAATCCCCTCATAAAGTTGGTGACCCTCCATTGCACTCACTCTATGATAAATACCTCCTTCTTTAGGTAAGGAGACCCAAGTATACAATACTCCAGGTACATTCTCACTGAGACTCTACACAATTTCAGCAAGACATCTCTACTCCTGATCTTGAATGCTCTATCTCTCCAACAACTCACTGGGTAGGCACAGAAACTCCCCAAGACCTCTTCAGCAGCATCTCCCAAAACCACAGCCTCTGTCCTCTGGGAGGGAAAGGGCAGCAGACATGGGGAAAGACCACCACCTACGAGCCTCCCTCCACGTCACAAACATCAACCTGAATTGGGCATATATCGGCCATTCCCTCATTACCACTGCTTCAAAACCCTGGGCTCCCCCCTACCCCTGTCACCCCCCCAACTCCTACACTACCTAATCACACCACAAGGACTGCAGTGGTTACAAACATACCTACAAGGAGCAGAAGGTAGTTCAGTCCCGTGAGCTCCAACATTAAATAAGGTGATGGCCAATCTGTCAGTAACCACCAATCTGCATCCCACCTACTCCAATAACCTTTCACCCGCATGGTCATCAAGGATCTATCCACGTCTGCCTTTACATAAAAACTAAAGGCAGGAGTGGGCCAATGGCTGATCATTGAATTCAATATCCTGATTCCCCCCCTTTCTCCCATACCTCTTGATCCCTTTAGTCCCAAGAGCTATATCTAATTTCTTCTTGAAAATCAGACAACTTTTTGGCCTCAACTAATTTCTGTGGTAGTGAATTCCACACATTCACCACCCTCTGGGTGAAGAAATTTCTCCTCACCTCCATTCTAAAAGGATTACCCTTATCCTCAAACTATGACCCCTAGTTCTGGACTCCCCCAACATCGGGAACATTCTTTCTGAATCTACCCTGTCAGAATTTTATAAGTTTCTATGAGATCCCCTCTCACTCTCCTAAACTCCAGTGAATATAATCCTAACCGACTTAGTCTCTCCTCAAATGACAGACCTACCAATCCAGGAATCAGCCTGATAAACCTTCGCTTTCAAAAATCAAATGCCATGACCAGAGGTTGACCCTGCCCCAGTGGCCAAACCCACGGCTGCAAGCCGTAGGTGGGGAATTCCTTTATATGAATGGGTCGGCAGTGAACCTTGCAGTGTCATGCTGGCTTGGGGTTTTGATTGACCAATCAGGGAAATTATTCAAAGACTCTGCTTGCACCGTCTTTTCAGGAAGAGAGAATTCCAGAGACTCTCCACTCTCTGAGAAAAGAACATTTGCCATTTTAGTTACCCTGGTTCTGGCGGGTGGCCTGACACCTCCTACTCAATAGGTGAAGAGAGATGAGCAGAGAATCTTTGCCATGCCTGCAATGTACACACCCTGAGAATGATCTTTTTTTAAAAATGTGGCTGAACAACACAGTTGCTGGGTATGGACTCAGCTCTGCACTGAGCCAGCTGATGAACCACGCATAGTCCCATGATTCTGTTTTTTAATTATTCAATCTTAAGAGTCGTAGAATCCCTATAGTGCAGAAAGAGGCTATTCAGCCCAGTGATCAACAATCAACAATCCTGCCCAAGCCCTATCCCCGTAACCCCACATATTTACCCTGCTAATCCCCCTGACTAAAGGAGTCAATTTAGCATAGCCACCTAACCAGCACGTCTTTGGAGTGTGGGAGGAAACCGGAGGAAATCCACGCAGACACAGGGAGAATGTGCAAACTCCATACAAACAGTCACCCAAGGCTATGATGCAGAGATGCCAGTGTTGGACTGGGGCGGACAAGATGAGAGATCATTCGACACCAAACAAAGAACAAACAAACAAAGAACAATACAGCACAGGAACAGGCCCTTCGGCCCTCCAAGCCCGCGCCGCTCCCCAGTCCAGGATTGAATCCTGAATCCAGGATCCCCGCCCAATTTTCCAGCCTATCTACATCCTAATATCCTATCCACCGAGCTGTCCCTCACAGCTACGATGCTTTGTTCATCACAACCTATTAACTCACCCCCACCCCCCCATTCCAGACCATGTGATGTCCAGGGAGAGGCGAAAACCCAGAGTGAAAACCCCAGGGCCAATATGGGGAAAAAAAAATCTGGGAAATTCCTCTCCGACCCCCTGTGGCGATCGAAACGAGTCCAGGAGATCACACTGGCCCTGATCAGAAAATGCTTCCCAACCCTATTCATTTCCACTTCTGCTTTACGAACACCATCTGAATTCCCTGCCCCCGAGACAGGTTCCCAACTATCCGCAGTCTCGCTCTGTACTGGCACCAGCAAGATGATCATAGAATGAAGCCTTGAAACGAGAAACAAAGATCAATTAGCCCGCGCCGCTCCCTGGTCCAACTAGACCACTCTTTTGTAAACTCTGTTGTAGTCCAACAGGTTTAATTTAAATCACAAGCTTTCGGAGCACTTCAACTGACGAAGGAGTCGTGTCGAGTGACCTCTTATCTTGTTCACCCAAGGTTGGAGTCAAACCCGAGTCCCTGACCCTGACACAGTGCTAACCACTGTGCCCCTAAAAGGTATATAGGAGAATGTTTTTACACTCTACTGTCAATGGGGGTTTCCTGTCAAGGCTATGTATTTGTTCAAACTTAAGCTAATACAAAGACTCAAAATGCAGTGTACTGATTTTTAAGATGTGACTTTATTTAGCCAAATGATCGAGTGGGAGAATGATATGAGGAAGCCTAACACTCAAGGTACAGAATGTGGGCAGCTGGATATCAGTCTGAAAAACAATGCCCCTGTGAAGGCAATTATACATTTACCAAATCACATGGCCCGCCTTTCCGGTAGACATAATCCAATCATTAATACAAATCAGTCAATAATCGTCCTGTCATTCTCCAGCCAAGAACAATACACATCATGATCTAATGGGATTTCATTTGTTATTAATTACAGACAATACCCTCCTCCTGTTATCTCATAATATGAGACACTGGACATGAAACAGGAGAATAGTTCCCACGGAATTGAACCCACATGACTCTCGTCCGACCCTGAGAAATTCTTTATGTCTGCTTGCCACCTGTGTTATATCTCAGAGTTGTATGACCCTATTCATCAGGCTGGCATTGGTAGCCATCTTGTTCCCGACCACTGCTGATAGCATTACTGCTTTCAGTGGAACTATTGTTCCTTCCCTCTCCCAGTATTGTGTCACTGACTGAAGTTTCACAAAATGTAGCCAAAAGCAAGAAGCAAAATCTTGTAAATTCAAAATACATGTTTTAAATGAGAAATATTTGTTAATTATGCAGGGCTGTCTTCTATGGCAACAGCCCTGATTGGCTTATGTTCCCATAGTCCAAGATCATTCATTCTAAAGTTAGTATTGTCTTAGTGTTCCTAAACCTATGGTTATGTGTTAATTAGCCTAATTAACCACCCTACATCACTACTACCTCACGGTTCACAAAGCATTCAGCATACCTTCCTGCGCCAGTGAGTGTGGGAATGGGACTCAAACCCAGAGCTTCCTGGCTTAGAGGCCAGGATGCTAACCCACTGCACCACAAGACCTCTTCCGTGAGATGTGAGCATCATTAGAAATGATGCCCAGCCAGCGACGCCCATTTCCCACTAAAAAAAAAGGAAGTCCAGCATTTGCTGCCTAACCCTTGAACTGCGTGGCCTGCTAGCCAACTTCAGAAGGCTAAAGTCTGAAGTCACATTGCTGTGGCTCTGGAGTCACACATAAGCCAGACTGGGTAAGGATGGCAGATTGCCTTCCTTAAAGGGACATTAGTGAACCAGATGGGTTTTTAATTACAATCGATGACAGTCTTACAGTCACCATCGAAACTGGCTTTATCTTCTAGATTTATTAACTGAATTTAAATTCCACCAGCTGCCTTTGTGGGATTTGAACCCATGTCCCCCAGAGTATTAACCCAGACCTATGGATTACTAGCCCAATGACATTGCCACTTCACTACCGTTTCCCCTGATTTGCTGCCTTCTCCTCAACCTGCTATGCAGATATAGGGTTGCAAACACTCCAGGATTGGCCCTGGAGTTTCCAGTTATTGAGGACTAACCTCCAGCACACTGCTGTCAACAAGCACCCTGGAGAAAGGAGGCCTTCGAAAATCCAGGTATGTGTTTGTTTTACATTCTTTCATCCCTTCTCTTTAATGGCTATCTAAATATTGGCACCAGTTGGAGGCTGTTTGACTGACAGTCATGAGTTAATCAGTTAACATACAGTCTTCTTGCTTTCCTATTGGCCATGAGGACCTGTTTCCAATCTCCTCTCACACTCTCCTCCAGGTGCTGCTCAAAATTCAACGGCTGCCAGGGTGCAATTCGAACCCAAGTCCCCAGATCATTACCCTGGGGTCCCTGGATTACTAGTCCAGTGACAATACCACTGCACCAATATCTCCCCATAGTCCCAGGGAGTTTAGTCTCCCCAGTGTGCAGGAGACCGCATTGGGAGTGATAGAGATACTGATGGGGAGTGTGATGGGTGGGCAGCACAGTGGTTAAAAACATAGAAACATAGACATAGAAACATAGAAGACAGGAGCAGGAAGAGCCTGCTCCGCCATTCATTACGATCATGGCTGATCGTCCAACTCAATAGACTAATCCTGTTTTCTCCCCATAACCTCGGATCCCATTCGCCCCAAGTGCTAGATCTAGTCGCCTCTTGAATCCATTCAATGTTTTGGCATCAGCTACTTCCCGTGGTAATGAATTCCACAGGCTCATCACTCTTTGGGTGAAGAAATGTTTCATCTCCATCCTAAATAGTCTACCCCGAATCCTCAGGCTGTGACCCCTGGTTCTGGACTCCCCCCACCATCGGGAACATCCTCCCTGCATCCACCCTGTCTGGTCCTTTTAGAATTTTATAAGTCTCTGTGGGATTCCCCCCTCATTCATCTGAACTCCAGCGAAAACAATCGTAACTTAATCAATCTCTCCTCATACATCAGTTAGCACTGTTGCCTCGCAGCATCAGGGACCCGGGTTCAATTCCGACTTCGGGTGACTCTGTGTGGAGTTTGCACGTTCTCCCTATGACTACGTGGGCTTCCTCCGGTTTCCTCTCACAGTCCAAAGATGTGTGGGAAAGGGCATTGGCCATGCAGAAGTATCCTTTAGCGACAGGGGATTAGCAAGTAAATACGTAGGGTTACGGGGATAGGGGCTGGATGGAATTGTTTTCGATACAGGCTCGATGGGCCGAATGGCTTCCTTCTGCACTGGAGGGATTCTATGATTCATTTATTCTTTCTCAGGAAGAAGCCATTAATGGCATGGCTTGTATTTCTTGCCCATCCCCTCATTGACACCCCCTCCCCACAGCGAGCAGCAGATATGAACAGGTGCCAGAGTGTGGTGACTAGGGGACTTTCACAGTAACTTCATTGCAGCGTTAATGTGAGCCTACTTGTGACACTAATGCAGAAATAAACTTGAAACATGAGGTACTTGTAATTGTGACTTGCTAGGCCATGTAAGGAGGCAGCAGTGAAGAATCCGCCACACTGCTGTGGGGTAGGGTCACGTGTAGGTCAGAGTCAGATATCAGTGAACCAGTTAGCACTTCAAGACCTTCCTAACACCAAAAAATGTTACTCAGAAATGAAACATCTTGCAGGGCAGTGGGGCGATTGGCTGTGAGCTGCGCTCTGTCCACTTTTAATCATACCGGTGTTTAAGTTTTTTTTATCTCCAGGTGTTACCTTGTTTGGGGGCAGCACGGTGGCACAGTGGTTGGCATTGCTGCCTCACAGCGCCAGGGACCTGGGTTCGATTCCAGCCTCGGGTCACCGTCTGTGCAGAGTTTGCACGTTCTCCCCGTGTCTGCGTGGGTTTCCTCCGGGTGCTCCGGTTTCCCCCCCACAGTCCGAAAGACCTGCTGGTTAGGTGCATTGGCCGTGCTAAATTCTCCCTCAGTGTACCCAAACAGGCGCCGGAGTGTGGCGACTAGGGGATTTTCACGGTATCTTCATTGCAGTGTTAATGTAAGCCTACTTGCGACAATAATAAATAAACTTTACTTTTACTTAAAAAAAACTGAATTCAAAACAAATCAGAGCGATTGCCTTTCCGCATCGCATTCTCTGAATTGTTACAATTTCTAACATGACTAACTCCTTGCACCACCGCCGTCCCTAGGCCAAAACATGTTTACTAAACCCTGCCTGCAGCCTCCAAAATAACCAGATCAGCCAAGTGGGAACTGATAATTTACTGGAAAGGTATCGAGTACGAAGCTGTTCAGCAGGATGTTACTCATTCCACTGGAGCCACAGCTGTGTCACTGAGCTGGCATCAATCACAGCCTCCCAGCCTTCTCTAGTCCAAGATAAAGAGTCCCAACCTCTCCAACCTATCCTCGTAGCTCCCGTTCTTTATCCCTGGAATCATTGTTGTGAATCTCCTCTGTACTCCAATGCCTTCACATCCTTCAGAGCGGTGAGGGCGATGACGGAGCATTGGTGAATGGCAGGACCACTAGTCGATCTCCTTAATCAATAATGTTGAAGGACTGGCACGGTGGCACAGTGGTTAGCACCGCTGCCTCACAGTGCCAGGGACCCGGGTTGATTCCTGGCTTGGGTCACTGTCTATGTGGAGTCTGCACGTTCTCCCCGTGTCTGTGTGGGTTTCCTCCAGGTGCTCTGGTTTCCTCCCACAGTCCAAAGATGTGCGGGTTAGGTGGATTCATAGATCATAGAGTCCTTACAGTGCAGAAGGAGGCCATTCGGCCCATCGAGTCTGCACCGACCACAATCCCACCCAGGCCCTATCCCCATAACCCCATGCATTTACCCTGCTAGTCTCCCTGATACTAAGAGGCAGCTTAGCATGGCCAATCCACATAACACGCACATCTTTGGACCATGGGAGGAAACCAGAGCATCTGGAGGTATCCCATGCAGACACAGGGAGAATGTGCAAACTCCATACAGACAGCGACGCAATTCGGGAATCGAACCCGGGTCCCTGGCGCTGTGAGGCAGCATTGCTGCCCATGGTCATGGTAAATCACCCCTTATTGTCAGGGTAAAATACCTGGGGTTAAGGGATAGAGACTGGGCGCGTTGTGATTGGTGCAAACCCTATGGACCAAATGGCCTTCTGCGCTGTAGGGATTCTATGATTGCAAAAGATAATGGAGAAGGGTAGAGAGTGAATTTGAATCAATGAAGGTGTGATCCTTCCTCGCACTCACCTGTGTCCCCCTCAAAAACATTCACCCAGAATACTTTGGAGCGGGGACTCCTTCAGTTTGACTGTCTTGTATTTCCCTTTCGCTGGGAGTTTGTAACTGATAACAAAATCTTAAAGGGTGCAGAGGAGACCATTTGGCCCATCGAGTCTGCACTGACTCGCCAAAAGAGCTTCCTATTCCCCTGCCTTGTCCCCGTAACTGCGCAATTCTCTATTTTCAGATCGCAATCCAATTCCTTTTTAATACCTCGATCGAATCTGCCTCCACCACCCTCTCAGGAAGTTCATTCCAGAATTCAACCACCCCCTAGGTGAAAACCCTTCTCTTCCCATCACTTCTACTCTACTGCGTGGAGACACGGGGAGAACGTGCAAACTCCACGCAGATAGTCACCCAAGGTTGGAATCGAACCCTGGTCCCTGGCGCTGTGAGGGCACAGTGCTAACCACTGTGCCACTGTGCCCTTATTTGTGAGGTTAAATTGTGGGTTCAATGGCATAATAATCCAACCATTTGTGGCTGATTGTAATCCACAGGGTATCTCTTACTCTCAAGTCGCTGGGGGCGGTATCTGGAATAATAAAGAACAGACAATGCTGGAAAAACTCAACAGGTCTGGCAGCATCTGTGGAGAGAGAAACAGAGTTGACATTTCAAATTCGTATGACCTTACCCTCTCCACAGTTGGTGCTGAGTTTTTCCAGCATTTTCTGTTTTAATAACAGCAAGTGCCACGAAGCTATTTTTCCAAAAAATTGCTCCCGATCTCAATTTGCAATTCCCGATGGCTACAGGTTTACTAAACTGCCCCTTCCCCGCACCATCCCCAGAATTCTGCGAGACCGGCATGAATGCTTCTTCTCTGCCTGGGAGGAAACAGCCTAGGAGGGAAAAGCCAGGGTCCATGTGAGGACCTCCTCTCCTATTCACTTGTGTGGACCCCTTTCATCATGCAGGTCAGAATTCTCCGCTTCCCTGTTCCCACTTGGGAAAAGCCCTCAAGGACAGAAGGGGCGAATCCAAGTTCCCATTTTCTGTACCTGTGGAAAAATTTAAATACAAGTGTCACAAGTAGGCTTACATTAACACTGCAATGAAGTTACTGTGAAAATCACCACACTCCGGCGCCTGTTTGGGTACACTGAGGGAGAATTTAGATGGCCCAATGCACCTAACCAGCACATCTTTCGGACTGTGGGAGGAAACTGGAGCACCCGGAGGATAACCATACAGACACAGGAAGAACATGCAAACTCCGCACAGACAGTGACTCAAGCCGGGAATCGAACCCGGGTCCCTGGCGCTGTGAGGCAGCAGTGCTAACCACTGTGCCACCGTGCCATCCTGTCTGGAGCTGTGATTCAATACTGTTTGCTCTCTCTCCTGAAAAAGAATCCCAACCTGGTTATCCCGGTTACTTTCCAGAAAGTAATTCGCGGTGGCACAGTGGTTAGCACTGCTCCCTCACAACTCCAGGGACCCGGGTTCAATTCCAGCCTTGGGTCACTGTCTGTGTGGAGTTTGCACGTTCTCCCCATGTCTGCGTGGGTTTCCTCCGGGTGTTCCGGCTTCCACCCACACTCCGAAAGGTGTTCGGGTTAGGTGGATCGGCCATGCTAAATTGCCACTTAGTGTCACAGTGATTAGCAGGGTAAATACATTTGGTTACGGGCGTAGGGCCTGGGTGGGATTGTTATTGGTGCAGGCTTGATGGGTTGAATGGCCTCCTTCTGCACTGTAGGGATTCTATGAATGGCACAGGTCATTTAGTTTATTTATTTTTTACTCGTTTATGGGATGGGGGCATCGCTGCCAATACCGGTATCTGTTTCCCTTCCCTAATTAGTGAAGCAGAATGGGGCTTTACAACAATCAATGATAGCTTTATGTTCGCCGTAACGTGGAGGTTCCCTTCCAAGTCACTCACCATCCTGACATGGAAATATGTCACAGTTCTCTCACTGTGGCTGGGTCACTCTCTCCCTAACAGCATTGTGGGTGTACCTACACCTCAGAGACTGCTGTGGTTCAAGAAGGCAGCTCACCACCACCTACTCACGGGGCAATTAGGGATGGGCAAGAAGTGCTGGTATAGCCAACGATGCCCACATCCCATAAAGGAATTTCTAAAAAAATACTGAGATTAGTTTTCAATCTCAGATTTTTTTTGTTAGCTGAATTTAAATTCCACCAGCGGCTATGGTGGGATTTGAACCCTCTGTCCCACAGCACTCGGCTGCGCCCTTGTATTACCAGTCCAGTGGCATCACCAATAACCACCATCACCCCGATACTGCCTTCACCTACTGACTGTGAATTGGATTCAACCTCATCGCAGTGCTCAGTAACAAGAGCGGGCTGTTCCACTGCAGAAGGCAGCAGATCCAAGGGCCCACATTCCACTTACCCACTTTCCAACAGCACTTCCAAGAAAGGGAAGCCTGACTAACTTCCTGCTGCTTAGGACCCCAGGAGGTAAACAGCCAGGCCCCGTTTTGTACTGGGACAGGAGACCACCCTGCGTTAGCAGGGGCGGTGAACAAAGATTATCATTGCTACAGCACCTTCCTCAGTACGTCCCCAAGTGCTTCATGGATAAAGGTGCTTTCGAAGTGTAGTCAAGGGCTGTGATGTAGGAACTGAGCAGCCAATGTGTGCACAGCAAGCCTCCACCAGGGTTAGCTAACCTGACCGTTGTTTGAATGTCACATGTCAGATAGGGACACCAGATCTTCTTGGAGTGCCACAGCACGCTTTGCATTCGCTCCTCCAAAAGATGGCACTTCCGGCAGTGTGGCACTCCCTCAGTACTGCACTGCAGTGCCAGCCAGGGATTTGTGCTCAAATATCTGGATTGGGGGGGTGAGGTGGGGCGGGGGGGGGGGGGGGGGTTGCTTGAACCCAAAACCTTCCGAAGTGAGAGGCGAAGGTGCTGACACACAGTGTTCCAGCTGTGGCCTCACCAAATTCTACACAACTCCAACATGACTTCCTTGCTTTTGTAATCTGTGGCTCGATTGATAAAGGCAAGTGTCCCATATGCCCTTTCCATCACCCTACTAACACCCTACTACCCTTCCGCTTTCAGAGATTTGTGGACGAACACACCAAGGTCCCCTTGTTCCACAGAACTTCCTAGTGTCCTTCATTCATTGAGTCCTTTCTTGTCAAATTACTCCTTCCAAACTGTATCACCTCACACTTTTCAGGGTTAAATTCCATCTGCCACTTATCCGCCCATTTGACTATTCAGCTATATCTTCTTGTAGCCCAAGATACTCCGCCTCACTATCAACCACCAATCCAATCTTTGTGTCATCCGCAAACTTACTAATCCTACCCCCCACATAGTCATCAATGTTATTTATGTAAATGACAAATAATAGGGGGCCCAACAGGTTTCCAGTCACTAAAATCACCCTCTGTCTCCTACAACTGAGCCAATTTTGAATCCACTTTATCAAATTACCCTGTATCCCATTTGAATTTACTTTCTTTACAAGTCTCCCATGTGGAACCTTGTCAAAGGCTTTGCTGAAATCCATATGAACTATATCGACTGCACTACCCTCATCTACACACCTGGTCACCTCCTCAAAAAATCCAATCAAATTTATTAGGCATGACCTTCCTCTGATGAAGCTATGCTGACTATCTCTAATCAAGCTTTGCCTCTCCAAGTGGAGGTAGATGCCCTCCTTCAGAAGTTTCTCTAATAGTTTCCCTACCACTAACGTGGGACTCACTGGTCTGTAGTTTCCTGGTTTATCTCTACAACCCTTCTTAATTAGCAGAACCACATTAGCTGTTCTCCAGTCATCTGGCACCTCTCCCATGGCCAGAGAGGAATTGAAAATTTGGGTCAGCACCACTGCAATCTCCTCCCTTGCCTCCCACAGCAGCCTCGGGCACAATTCATCCGGACCTGAAGATTTATCCACTTTTAAGGCTGCCAACACCTCCAATATCTTGTTCCTCCTTATGTCAATTTGCTCAAGAACCTCACAGTCTCCCTGAATTCTATATCATCGTCCTCATTCTCTTGGGTGAGGACAGGTGTGAAGTATTCATTCAGCACTCTACCAATGTCCTCTGGCTCCACCCACAGATTGCCCCCTTGGTCCCTCATGGGTCCTACTCTTTCTCTGGTTATCCTCTTCCCATTGATATACTTATTGCGAGGTCTTCATGAGAAGATGAGATTCTCATTCTTAGAAGGGGCAAGTATAAGGGCTTTGATGGATAAGAAGAAGGAACAGTAACCAGAGGTCAAAGAGCTCAGGAAATTGGTAAATGAATCAGACACCAACTGAGAACTACAGAACGACCTGGGTTTCAAAATATAAACTTGCTGATTTACCAGGATTCAACAAGTACAGGCCATAGACCTCTTTTTAGGTCAAACCAAACCAAGTAAACAAACTCAGATTAAGTCAGGACAAAGTAAAAGGGGCAGCTCCCCAAAAAGGAGGGGGAACAGCCCGAACAGAAATCAAAATACAAAGGAAACTTAAAAACATCAAATTAAAATGTGATTATTAGGGTCGATAACGCACCCCAACCCCTGCGGTGCCCAGCGGGCGCGGAAAGCGTCAACCTCGCCCGTGGACACCGCATGCTCCCTCTCCAGGGACACCTGGCCGCGAACGTAGCCGCGGTAGAGGGGAAGACAGTCAGGATGGACGGCCCCCTCGATCGCCCGCAGCCTGGACCGGTAAATGGCGCCTTTCGCCAGGCCCAGGAGCAGGTTCACGAGGAGGTCGCCATCCCGACCCTCCCCTCTCCGCACCCGGGTGTCCGTAGATCAGGAGCGTGGGACTGAAGTGCAGACAAAACATCAACAAAAGGTTCTTTAGGAAAACATAAAGGGAGTGCAGCCTAAGACACTCAACATAGACATGGTCCACGGACTCCACAAGGCCGCAGAAAGGGCAGTCTTCGGAGCCCGTGAACCTGTGAATCCTACGGTTGTGCGGAACTGCTGCATGCATCACCCTCCACCCCAGGTCCCCGACGTAATTGGGGGAGATCCCTCCGTAGAGGGACCTCCAGCGGGGACCTCCGCCGCCCGGCGGCAACAAGGCCCGGCAAGGTGTATCCGGGCGACAGGCGAGGAGGCGGTAGTGGAAGGTGTGCAGCAGCAGCCCGCACAGGAAACGCCTCCGCGCGGTAGAAAAAGGCACGGAGGTACAGGCCATAGAATCATAGAATAGATCATAGAATCTCTACAGTGCAGGAGGAGGCCATTTGGCGCATCATCAGCCATGTTTGTGGGGGCAGAGGAGGGAGAAGAACAAGCTTGTCCAGTGTAATGCCAGGCCATAGGCAAAGATCTCACCTCCCATCCCGTAGATCCAGCTGCTGTAGCCAATTGGTTGAGGTTAGCTCTCTTCTCTCTTAGGCAGCCCCTCGGAGTCAAGGATGGCATTCTGCCATGTTAAAGAAATGAGTTCTCGGGTGACCAATGGGTCCAATGTGCGACCTGCAGTCTCTATCGCAGGTGGGCAGAAGGTGGTTGGAGGAACAGCTGGGTGGTTGGGGTGTCCGGGTCGCCACGCGCTCCTGTCGCCGCTAAACATTTGGTTTTGGGGGGAATAGCTAGGATAAATGCATGGGGCTACGGGGATAGGGTCTGGGAGGGATTGTGGTCGGTGCAGACTCAATGGGCCGAACGGCCTCCTTCTGCAATGTCGGGATTCTAAATTCTATGATTCAGTTTGTTCTCGGCGATGAAACTCGAGGTGTTCAGCTCCTTCCCGAATGCTTTTCCTCCACTTCGGGCAGCCTGGGGCTGAGGGATTATCCGCGTATCGGTGATGGGAATGTTGCAATTATTCATGGAGGTTTTTAGGGTGTCCTTGAGGTGTTTCCTCTGCCCTCCTGGGGGCTCGCTTGTCATATCTTTTTGGTTTGACTTGATTTATTGTCACACGTATTGGGATACAGTGAGAAGTATTGTTTCTTGTGCACTATACAAACGAAGCATACCATTCATAGAGAAGGAAAGGAGAGAGTGCAGAATGTAGTGTTACAGTCATGGCTAGGGTGTAAAGAAAGATCAGCTTAATGCGAGGTAAGTCTATTCAACAGTCTGATGGCAGCAGGGAAGAAGCTGTTCTTGAGTCGGTTGGTACATGACCTCAGACTTTTGTATCCTTTTCCCAACGGAAGGTGGTGGAAGAAAGTATGTCCAGGGTGAGTGGAGTCCTTAATTATGCTGGCTGCTTTGTCGAGGCAGCGGGAAGTGTAGACGGAGTCAATGGATGGGAGGCTGGTTTGAGTGATGGACTGGGCTTTGTTCACGACCCTAGTAGTTTATTGCGTTGTTGAACAGAGCAGGAACCATACCAAGCTGAGATACAACCAGAAAGAATGCTTTCTATGTTGCATCTGTAGAAGTTGGTGAGAGTTGGTAAGCTCCGAGTAGACTTCATTGTGGTGTGGCCAATTGATTGCGGTGAGCACCGAGCCCAAATGAAACAAACCTTCCCCGAACAGGACAAAGACACAACCACAATGAATCACTGGCAGGATTTGAACTGGTGCACAGGATGCCCGCTGGAATACTATAAAGACAAGAACAGCTTGGCTGCTTCTCAGAGGTAGCAGTCTCACATCAAGTCACATGTACTGTATCCAGTAGATTTCCACTCACCCAGCATGAGTTAGATCCATGGCGATACAAAGAGAGGGTTGCACAAGAACAGCACCAACCAGGAAACAAAAGGAGCCCAGGCTGTGCTCCGGTTTCACAGGTGTGCAAAGAGACCTGCTTAAAAAAAAAACAAATCTCCATTCTCGTGCACTCCACCCTCCTTCAGAAATGACAGAACCAAACAAGCTGCATTCCAGCACAGTAACTTAACAGGGCCAGAGGTCACAGTTGAAAGTTGGCAGGGAAATGATCACAGTGCAGAAGAAAAATCTTCAGAGAATGGGTTGTACATGTCCGCAATATACCTGCTCCTCCACAAGGGGCAATGCAGGGTGGGGTGGGATGTGAGGGAAGCAGGGTGGAATTTTAAAGGTTATTCCCCCTTGTTGTGGATTCCCCTACACAGGAGGAAATTATTTCATAGAATCATGGAACCCTTGCAATGCAGAAGGAGGCCATTCGGCCCATCACCTTAACCCCACACATCTAATCTACACATCTTGGGACACCAAGGGCCAATTTACCATGACCAATCCACCTAACCCACATATCTTTGAACGATGGGAGGAAACCAGAGCACCCAGAGGAAACCCACACAGACACGGGGAGGACATGCACCTCCACACAGACAGTGACCCAAGGCTGGAATTGAACCCGGGTCCCTGGTGCTGTGAGGCAGCAGCGCTAACCACTGTGCCACCCCAATCTCTTACCCTTTCTAAAACACCTCATAGTAGATCACTGCTTAATCAGTATACAAGGAAAGATGAACTTATCTGTGCAATCTGTCCTAATAAATTTAACCCTTGTTTTTAAACAGATTGCAGTTTTCTGAGATGCAGAGGGATCTGGACATCCTAGCGCACAAAGCACAAAAGACTAGTATGCAGGTAAAGCAAGTAATTGGGAAAGCTAACAGAATGATATCTTATGCTGCAAAGGGAACGAATTGAAAACAGAAGTGGGGAGGTTACACTTCAGTTGTACAGGACATTTGTGAGACCATATCTGGAATATTGTATACAGTATTTGTGTCCTTATTTAAGAAAAGATGCAAGTGTGTTAGAAACAGTTCAGGGAAAGGGTGGTTGCCTTATGAAGAAAATGTTGAACAGGCTAGGTGTTTGGAGTAAGAGGTGACGACTAAAACTTATAAGATCCTGAGGGGTCTTGACAGGGTGGATGTGGAGATGTTTCCTCTTGTGGGAGAATCTAGCACTCAGGGACCACCGTTTAAAAATAAGAGGCCACTCATTTAAGAGAGATTAGAAATCTTTTCTCTGAGTGTCATAGAGGTTTACAGCATGGAAACAGGCCCTTGAGCCCAACTTGTCTATGCCACCCTGTTTTCCCAGTAAGCTAGAACCAATTGCCTGTGTTTGGCCCATATCCCTCTATACCCATCTTACCCATGTAACTGTCTCAAAGTTTTTAAAAGCTTTTAGTGGCAAGACTCTGGAACTCTTCCTCAAAAGTCTTCGAAAATTTTTAATGCAGAGATAGATTCTTGATAAGCAAGAGGGTGATAAGCATGGGGATGTAGCTCAGTGGTAGAACGTACGAGGCCCCGGGTTCAATTCCCGGCATCTCCACTTTTGGGCGGCACAGTGATTGCCACAGCTGCCTCACAGCGCTAGGGACCCGGGTTCAATTCCAGCCTCGAGTCAGTGTGTGGAGTCTACATGTTCTCCCAGTGTCTGCGTGGGTTTCCTCCGGGTGCTCAAGTTTCATCCCACACGTGCAGGTTAGGTTGATAGGCCACGCTAAATTACCCCTTAAGTGTCGGGGGGGCGGGGAGATTAGCAAGGTAAATATGTGGGGTTACGGGAATAGGTTCTGGGTGGGATTGTGTTCGGTGCAGACTCGATGGGCCAAATGGCCTCCTTCTGCACTGTCGGGATTCTATGAAAGGTTAGCGAGGGGTAGGTGGGAATGTAGGCTTTAAGTTCTGTTAATCCAGACAGCCCAGTGCCCTGGGGAACATGGGTTCAAATCCCACCATGGTGGAATTTACAACTATCATGGATTGCCAACCCTCAATACCCTCTCGTTCACCCCCTCCCCTACCCCCCACAATGTGGTTGATCCTTAATCAGCTTCTGAAATGGCCCAGCCAAACCAGTCAGCCAATTCAAAGAGAAATTAGGGATGGGCAACAAATGTCAGCCTTGCCGATGACGTCCAAAGCCACACGTCACAGTGGGGCCCAGCCCTATTCAGCTCATCAAGCTGCTGCCAGCTTTTGAAAAGGCTCTTCAATTAGTTCCACTCACTTGCTCTCTTCCCACTCTCAATAACAGAAGTGACACACCAACAGCGCTCACTTTGGCATCTTAGCGAAAGATGGTGTGTGGGTACAATCGCTTTTTGCAGGTCACGGACAGCCCACTGGAGAGACTAACTGGACAAACAGCACCCCCTCCCCCACTACCCTGAGTAACATCACTAATGTGCCTTAGCAATCAGCTGTCAAAGGAGTCTACATTAAAACACCAACTGGCCACCCATTGCTCTCAGACCACTCATATAACTCCAATCTGCACAACAAAACAAAACCCAAATGAGAACTAGCCTCTGAACCAAGGACATCCTGATGAAATCAGACTGTTTGATATGAGCAGCTAAACATATCTCTGTTGTTTTGTAAGGGGAGATTTTTTTTTAAAGTACTGTCACAAGTGGTCTTACATTAACACCGATGAAACTACCGTGAAAATCCCCCAGTCACCACACTCCGGCACCTGTTCGGGTACACTGAGGGAGAATTTAGCACGGCCAATGCACCTAACCAGCACGTCTTTTAGACTGCGGGAGGAAACCAGAGCACCCAGAGGAACCCCACGCAGTCACAGGGAGAACGTGCAGGTTCTGCAGTGACCCAAGCCGGGAATCGAACCTGGGTCCCTGGTGCTGTGAGGCTAACCACCGTGCCACCAGCCAGTAGGATAATGGCAATTGTAGACTAGCTCATGTCCTGGGGGAATAACACCGGTTCAAATCCTACTCCGACAGCTGGTGGAATTTGAATTAATAGATTTTTAAAATCTGGAATTGAAAGCTTCAATGACAGCGATCACGAAACTATTATAGGTTGTCGTAAAAAACTATCCAGTTCACTAATATCCTTTAGGGAAGGAAATCTGCCGTCCTTACCCGGTCTGGTCTACATGTGACTCCAGAGCCACAGCAATGTGTTTGCCTGTTAACTGCCCCTCTGAAATGGCCAAGTGAGACACTCAGTTCAAGGGCAATTAGGGATGGGCAACAAACGCTGACCTTGCCGGCGACACCCACATCCCACAAAATAAAACGTGGGTTTCCTCCGGGTGCTCCGGTTTCCTCCCACAGTCCAAAGATGTGCGGGTTAGGTTGATTGGCTATGCTAAAAAAAATTGCCCTTAGTGTCCTGAGATGCATAGGTTTGAGGGATTAGTGGGTAAATATGTAGGGGTGGGATTGTGGTCGGTGCAGACTCGATGGGCCGAATGGCCTCTTTCTGTACTGTAGGGTTTGTGATTCAAAAAACTATCAGATAGCAGCCTGCTTTGCATCTCTTCCTCGCTGCTTGCAGAGATCACAGGCACTAAGCCAAAAGATAAACATCCGCAATGTATTTCACACAAGGAGGAAACACTTTATAAAAAGTGCCCTCACTTTCGCAACAAAGGAAGCACAGAAGCTAATCTGCCTCCATACAACTCACGGGCAGGGAACTCGACATCGTAAATATTTTTTCCTTCATGTCTCTTTTGCCAATATATTGCAGGAAACATAGCAACCAATTTCCACACAAGCTCCCAAAAACAGATTATGTTTCAGAGAAGGATAAGCTTTAACGAAAAAAAATCTTAATTATACAGAGCTTTTCAGGACCACCGGATGTCTCTGTGCTTTATAGCCGACAGGTTACTTTGAAGCGTGCTCAGCGCTGTACTAAAGAGCTTTCGATTGTCACAGTATGGAAGCAGCCATTTGACCACCTCTTGTGTCCCCTCTGCCAGAACAGCTCATCTCACCCCACTCCCCTGGCTCTGCAAACTCTCTCTTCTCAGATGATTATCAGATTCTTCTTTGAAAGCCCCCCCACCACACACACTGGGCCAGTGCATGCCAGATTTAAACCATTGCACAAAAATGCTTTTCCTCGCGTGGCCACTATTGCCGATGTGCTGTAGGAGACTCAGCAGCCGATTTGTACAGTGCAAATCCCCCTCCCCCCGCCCCACCAACTTCAATCACCAGCAACAATCACCAGATACTGTGTTTTTGTGATCCGGATGGCAGGATAAAAATTGGCTAAGACACGGAGGGTCTCTGCTCTTTTGAAGTATGCTACCATAGGATCTTTCGGAGTGGCAGACGAGGTCTCAGTTTAACGACTTGCCCAACGGTGCAGCACTCCTTCCCCACCAGCACTGCACTGGAGCACAAGCCTAAATCTTTGCGCTGGACCGGGACTTGAAGTTGGAATCTTGCGACTCAGGAGGCGAGAATGGTACCAACTGAGCCACAACTGACACTCAATACAGTGAACAGTACAATATCAAAGCACAGATCCATTCAGCAGCCCTCATTTGCCCCAAACCATTCTTTATGACGAGCAGAGACGACAAGGTATCTTTTGAACACTTTTATTAGAGAATGTTTTTGGCCAGATGTTACAAAACTAACGGTTAGACTTGGCCACACGTTCCAGCTCATCCTTCTTCTTAATGGCATAAGAGTTGGAGGAACCCTGCGAATGACAACAAGAATGAATCATTACTAACCTGGGGACTGCTGGGGCAGTCCAGAAACCCTGCTGCCACCACCATTTTTTCAGTTACAAATCCCACCCCAAATGTTCACCCGACCTAGTCAAGGCCAAGACTGACCCATGTGGTCCAGTGGAGAACCTACATGCTCAAAAAGAATCATAGAATCCCGGCAGAAGGAGGCCATTCAGACTATCGAATCCGCACTGACTCTCTGACAGAGCATCCTACCAAGACTCACCTCGCCCTATCCCCATAACCCCATGCATTTACCCCAATAATCCCCCTAACCTATACATCTTGGGACACTAAGGGACAATTTAGCACAGCCAATCCACCTAATCTGCGCATCATTGGACGGTGGGAGGAAACCGGAACACCCGGAGGAAACCCACGCAGACACTAGGAGAACGTGCAGACTCCACGAAATCACCCAAGGCCAGAATTGAACCCGGGTCCCTAGCGCTATGAGGCAGCTGTGTGCTAACCATTGCGCCACGGTGCCAAAGAGGAGGTACCAAATACTCAAAGATGGCGGCAGCTTTCTGTCTTGGGTCGCATTCGTTGGCGGTTCAGGCCATGTATCTGGCTGTAAGAGAAAGGGCCTCCCAATCTGCTGCTTTTAACTTTTATACAAGCTTGCCCCCAACAAGCAACAGAATAGTCTGAGGGTCAAATGAGACAAGTGCTCATCCTGGGAGTAGCTTCAGGGCAGGCAAGTCCAGAGCAGCCAAATGTGGACCAGGGCACCTTCTCATTCATACAAGCAACAGGCTCAGAAACCTAGCGTGAATGATAAACCAGGAGGAGCAGTCAAGCATGAGAATTGCAGCTCAGAGATTGCAGAGTGAGTCAAGCTTAGTATAAATACACAAGCATTCACACTGCTCTTTACAAAATGGTGTTTGGCAAGGGAGGAATGTTGGTCAGATAAATCTCACTGCTCCTATCAATGAATGTCACGAGATCTCTAACCACAATCTACCCAGGCATCCTTAGAGTGGCACCACCTACAATGCAGCATTCCTAATGATCAGAGTGCGATGGAAATAGTGGGTGCGTGGGTGACAGCTGAGATAATGCAACCAGTGGCACAGTGGTTAGCACTGCTGCCCTCTTTTTAGGTCAAACCAAATAAACAACAGCGCCAGGGACCCAAGCTCGATTCCCGGCTTGGGTCACTGTACAGAGTCTGCCCATTCTCCGTGTTTGCATGGGTTTCCTCCAGGTGCTCAGATTTCCTCCCACAGTCCAAAAGACATGCTGGTTAGGTGCATTGTCCATGCTAAATTCTCCCTCAGTGTACCTGAACAGGCACCGGAGTGTGACGACTGGGGGATTTTCACAGTAACTTCATTGCAGTGTTAATGTAAGCCTACTTGTGACACTAATAAATAAACTTGAAAGATCTACACATTGAGGCAAGGAGGAATGCCATCTGAAACAAGGTAGAAGAGTGTTTTAAAATGAAGAATGCGGTTTGTTCAGGAGGGCTCAGGGGGAAGTTCAGACTGAAGTGTGTTTAATAGCACTCCAAAACCCAGAACCCGCCGCTGCAAGTCATTCGATATATTGCACAAGAGACTGGAAAAGGGCGATCCAATCCGTCTCACACACTCACCCTCACCATTAAAAATGGTTTGTCCAGTTCCCATTTAAATCACTGGCATGAAATTTGTTTCCACTGTCCTTTCAGAAACAAAACCACCCTGGGTTAATAAAGTAAGAAGTCTCACAACACCAGGTTAAAGTCCTGATGTGGAGATGCCGGCCTTGGTCTGGGGCAGGCACAGTAAGATGTCTCACAACACCAGGTTAAAGTCCAATAGGTTTATTTGGTATCATGAGCTTTCGGAGCGTTGCCCCTTCATCAGGTGAGTGCAGGATTTGGTTCACAAACAGGGCACAAAGACACAAACTCAATTACAAGATCAAAAGAGAAAATGCTGGAAAATCTCAGCAGGTCTGGCAGCATCTGCAAGGAGAGAAAAGAGCTGACATTTCGAGTCCAGATGACCCTTTGTCAAAGATAAGAGGCATAGAAAGTGGGAGATATTTATACTGCAGGGCGAGGGAATGAAAGATGAGTCATAGGCACAGAAACCAGGGGAAAAGACTGTTAATACCTGTCCACAGAGAGAATAAAGGTGTGAATGGCCATACAGCAGAGAAGCTGCAAGCTGTGCCAGATGGAGATATGGGGGGGGGTCATCAGTTGTTGAATTCGATGCTGAGAACAATAGGCTGTAAAGTGCCGAGCCGGAAGATGAGATGCTGTTCCTCCAGTTTGTGTTGAGCTTCACTGGAACATTGCAGCAGGCCAAGGACAGACATGTGGGCATGGGAGCAGGATCGTGTTAAAATGGCAGCAACCGGAAGGTCAGGATCCTGATTGCGCACAGACCAAAGGTGCTCATCAAAGCGATCACCCAGTCTGTGCTTGGTCTCTCCAACATAGAGGAGACCACATTGGGAACAGCGAATGCAATAGACCAAATTGAAAGAGATGCAAGTGAAACGCAGTTCCCAAGGACAGTTAGTGAGATTTTGCAGGTCCAGGCAAGTTGTGGTGGTTACAGATAGTGTGACATGAACCCAATATCCCAGTTGAGGCTGTCCTCATGTATGCAGAACTTGGCCATCAGTTTTTGCTCGGCAATTCTGCGCTGTGTCTTGAAGGCCGCCTTGAAGAACACTCCTGCCTGGTGATTGTCGAGCAGTGTCCGTTGATCCGCTGTCGTTGCGGCTGCATGGTCTCCCCAATGTACCATGCCTCAGGACATCCTTTCCTGCAGCGTATCTGGTAGACAACGGTGGCCGAGTCGCAAGAGAATGTATCATGTACCTGGTGGATGGTGTTCTCACGTGAGATGATGGCATCCGTGTCGATGATCCGGCACGTCTTGCAGAGGTTGCTGTGGCAGGGTTGTGTGGTGCCGTGGTCACTGTTCTCCTGAAGGCTGGGTAGTTTGCTGCGTACAATGGTCTGTTTGAGGTTGCGCGGTTGTTTGAAGGCAAGTAGTGGGGGGTGTGGGGATGGCCTTGGCGAGATGTTCGTCTTCATCGATGACATGTTGAAGGCTCCGGAGAAGATGTCGCAGTTTCTCCGCTCCACTTCACCCACTGGCCCGAGGAAGGAGCAGCACTCCAAAAGCTGGTGATTCCAAATAAACCTGTTGGACTTTAACCTGGTGTTGAGAGACTTCTTACTGTGTTTACCCCAGTCCAACGCCGGCATCTCCACATCAGGGGTTAATAAAAACTGACTTCTTGCCAATTCTGGGTAAATTACCTGTGGTGTAACAGGCAGACTGATCCAGTGATTCGCTCTGCTCATAACCCTCAAGCACAAAAGAAGGTTTTAAACAAACAGAAACTCAGAATGACACAGCAAGTCCTCGGAGGGACAGCAAAGGAAAGTTAGTGATTGAGACATGACCCTTTACAGGATTGACGATGGTGACACTCCCTTGTTTACATTAAGTTCGCCCCCACCAGCGCCTCCTGCCACGACAGGAGGTGACCCAGCCCAAGCCTCAAGCGCTCCCCATTGAAAATGGACCTTTTCTGTTTTAAAGTAAAAGTCCCCTGCTGCGACAGCGGCTTACCTTAGCAGCATTGATGAGCTCATCAGCCAGGCACTCTGCAATGGTTTTAATATTCCTGAACGCAGCCTCCCTGGCCCCAGTACACAGCAACCAGATAGCCTGAAACACAGGAGCAAGAAAAATAATTCAGACCATAAATAGGTGACGGGGGGGGGGGGGTGTTTCAAGAGCCCGGGCCATTTTTTAAAAATTCATTTGTAGGAGCGTCGCTGGCTGGCCAGGATTTATTGCCCATCCCTAGTTGCCCGAGAGTCAACCACATTGTTGTGGCTCTGGAGTCACATGTAAGCCAGACGGGTAAGGACGGCAGATTTCTTTCCCGAAGAAAGAACTAGATGGGCTTTTCCGACAATGGTTTCATCAGCAGGTTCTTAATTTCAGATTCTTTAAATTCAATTCCAATTTCACCATATGCCGTGGCGGGATTCGAACCCGGGCCCCCTGAACATTAGCTGAATTTCTGGATTGATAGTCTAGGGATAATACCACTAGGCCATCGCTTCCCTTCAGGGGTACAATCCTGACAAGTAACTAGCTTGTACCCTAATCCAGGAGCCAACATCTATGGTGCTGCATTAATGAACAAACTTGCATTTACATTACATCTTTCGCATTCCCAGGATGTTCCAGAAAAGGAGGATGACTCGTGTTTATAAAGCCCCTTTCACAGTCCCCAGACCCCTTCTCCAAAAGCACTCTGCACCCACTTTTCACGTGACAATTCCCCGCAAAGACCAATGAGGGTTAACCAGTTTACTCAGTGACTGACTAAAGCAACAGGGAGAACTGCCACTTGCAACAGGGCCGCGTGATCTTTCATCTCTCACCCAAACAAGCGTCTGGAGGCTTCAGTCTAATTCAACAGACAGCACCAGCAACAATGCAGCACCCCCTCAATGCAATACCAAGACGTCAGACTGCAGATCATATCCTACACCAAGCAATTGACTGCCATTTAACGGGCTCGTGTATTTAAGGGTTACAGAAACAAGGTAAGTAAACAGGGTTTAAAATATTGAATCAGCCACGACCCAACCGTACGCCAGAATAGATTCAAAGGGCTAAATGACTTCATCCTTGTTCCGGTGACTACAACTCTCAACAACTTTTACAGATAGAAACCATTCTTTCTGGCTGTATCACAGCTTCGTATGATTCGTGCTCTGCCCAAGACCGCAAGGAACTACAAACGGACATGAATGTAGCCCAATCCATCACGTAAACCAGCCTCCCATCCATTGACTCTGTGTCTACACTTCCCGCTGCCTCGGAAAAGCAACCAGCATAATTAAGGACCCCATGCACCCCAGTCATTCGCTCTTCCACCTTCTTCCCTCGGGAAAAAGATACAAAAGTCTGAGAACACACCAACAGAGGGAGCACTGGGCACATCGCTCAGGTCCCAATCCTTCAGTGGTTCCGAAACCTGTGAGCCTACTTGTGACACTAATAAAAAAAGCCACCCAGCATTTCACCGTGGCACGACTTTCTCTGCACTAGCTTGCCGCAGAAGTACCTGGTTAACTCGCCGCAGTGGGGACACATCGACAGCCTGCCGCCTGACTGTACCAGCGCGGCCAATACGGGTGGAGTCTTCACGGGGACCGCTGTTGATGATGGCATTCACCAGTACCTGCAGTGGGTTCTGAACAACACAAGAGCGTGGTTAACATACACAGCTCACAGGGTTTACAAACGCCACACTAACATCCCAGCTGTGACTGACTACTCAGAACCAACTACACTCCCGCACTGAGAATGCCAGGGAGCAAGTCGGATTACTTGGTTGACCCCCAGAATGCAAGCTGCAGCACAGCAAGGCAGCAACTCACTGCCACTGCTCAGGATCCCTCGGGACAGGCAACGGATATGAAATTGTTAGTGCTGCTTAAAGCCAGAGAACAACAAGCCCATCCCCCCAAACCCTGGCCCTATTTCACAGGCCTCATGTGCAGAAGACATGATGTCCAGCAATCAGGCTTCAATAGGGTAGATACAGAAAAGATGCTTTTCATTTTGAGGGGCGATTAATGCATGAGGCTGGTGTCCATAAATACTAACTAGTTAGCAACGAGACAGCCAGACAGAGCGAGAAAAACAGAGAGAGAGAGGAGTCGGAGAGAGAGAGAGAGGGAGAGAGACAGGGGCAGATAGAGAAAGAAGTGAGAATGTGGACTGGCGATGAAGAGTGGCTGAGGTGAACAGTGTAGATACGTTTCGGGGGAAGCTGAGAAAGGAATAGGAAGACCATGCTGGTATGGGAGATGAAGTGAGGCAGGAGGATCGCGTGGGGCAGGAGCCAGAAAGAATGACTCTCCTCAGGATATCCCAAAGCACTTTGAAACTGTAATCACTGCTGTTAGTGCACCTCTGACTCCCACGAACAGTGGCATGATAAATCACCACAGAATGTTTTGACTGCTGTTCCGAGGCAGCAGCCTTGATAGGGTGGCTCAGCTGCAAGTTCATAGCCAGAGCCACAGGTCAGAGAGCTGCCAATAGGCACAGGGCCAAGGAGCCAAATGGTCCCTTTCTGTTCTGTACTGTATGTGTAAAGAGCTGAGGCTGGTTGCCACCTACAGGCCAGACTGCAGAAGCAGGCAGAGAACATACAGCTGGGGCAAATTAAAAAGCAGCACGGTGAAGGTGGAATAAAAACATCGAATGCTGGAAATACTCAGCAGCTAATTTGTGGCGAGAAAAACAAAAGTCAACGTGTTAACGGTGTCTGAGCTTTCATTAGAGCCGGGAAAATGTAGAGTCGTGTTTGAGCAAAGGGGAGGGTGGGACAAGGACAGAAAGGAGGGAAATGGAGGGGATGGGGGTCTGTTGCAGGGTGGAATGACCAAAACCAGGAATAAAGGGAATGCTGATGGAGGATGTGAATCACACTGGAGATGGTGGAAAATAATCGACAGGGAGGCTGGCAGGTGAACACTGGGGACCCTGCCATTGGTCTGGGAGGGACGGGAAAGGGGGTGCCATTTCACACCCCCCCCCCCCCCACCCCCAATCCCTTGATCGCTTTAGCCCCAAGAAATGGGATGGGGAGGGACCTGCACTGACCAGCTTTTTTTGGCAACTAACACAGTTGGGGCAGTGAAACCTCAGTTTGCTCTGCTGTTCCACAAGAAAATCTGACTGGCATTTACACGACGATACCCGTGCGCACTCGGGAGAATAAACAAAGCACCAACCACCTCGCAGGTCTAACTCTAAATACATCAAGTCAGTGTTGCACCTTATCTTTCTCCTGGAAGGCAAGGAAGGCGGCATTCCCTTACTAGCCCCTGTGCCAGAGCCCACTCACCTCGCCGGTCAGTAGGTGGATGATCTCAAAGGCGTGCTTCACAATCCGTACAGTCATCAGCTTCTTGCCGTTGTTGCGCCCGTGCATCATCATGGAGTTGGTCAGACGCTCGACAATGGGACACTGGGCCTTGCGGAAACGCTTGGCAGCATAGCGCCCAGAACTGTGCGGGAGGTACTTGGCATATTTCTCCTTGACAGCGATGTAATCCTGGTGAGGGGAGAAAAGAAAGAGGGAGTTCAACAAGGCACCACACTCAACTGGAGCTGACTTGGCAAACAAGACAGTGGTAATCCACAGGAACACTTTCCCCCTTGGGAAACCATGGCCAGTGGTGCAGGTACTTAATCCAGGGAGGTCTGCAAGCAAGATTCCTTTGTGTCAGACTCATGCAACAAAAAGCACACACCAGAATACTCATCACCCTACAAACACTACACTGTACTGGACTAGAAACCCAGATTCACATCCCATCATATCAAGATTAGAATTATAATGGTTACAGCAGAGGAAGCCCATCATTCGGCCCACTGTGTCTGCGCCAGTCCCAAATGAGTAATCAATTCCAGTGTCCCTCCCCCCGCCTTGTCCCTGTAATCCTACATTTCTCCTTTTCATAGGAACTAGGATTGGTAGTTCAGCCCTTCGAGCCCACTCTGACATTCTATATGATCATGGCTGATCTCCGTCTCATCCTAACTCCACTTCCCTGCCTTTTCTCCATCGCCCTTTATCCCACATTTGACCAAATATTTATCTATCTCTTCCTTGAATCCATTGATTCTGCATCCACTGCACTCTGGGGCAGTGAGTTCCATAGATTCACAACCCTCTGAGAAGTAGCTTCTCCTCATCTCGGTCTTAAACGTCTCCCCCACCTTTACAAAAGAACAAAGAACAGTACAGCACAGGAAACAGGCCCTTCGGCCCTCCAAGCCTGTGCCGCTCCTTGGTCCAACTAGACCAATCGTTTGTATCCCTCCATTCCCAGGCTGCTCATGTGACTATCCAGGTAAGTCTTAAACGATGTCAGCGTGCCTGCCTCCACCACCCTACTTGGCAGCACATTCCAGGCTCCCACCACCCTCTGTGTAAAAAACGTCCCTCTGATGTCGGAGTTATACTTTGCCCCTCTCACCTTGAGCCCGTGACCCCTCGTGTTTGTCATTTCTGATCTGGGAAAAAGCTTCCCACCGTTCACCCTATCTATACCCTTCATAATCTTGTATACATCTATTAGATCTCCCCTCATTCTCCATCTTTCCAGGGAGAACAACCCCAGTTTACCCAATCTCTCCTCATAGCTAAGACCCTCCATACCAGGCAACATCCTGGTAAACCTTCTCTGCACTCTCTCTAATGCCTCCACGTCCTTCTGGTAGTGCGGCGACCAGAACTGGACGCAGTACTCCAAATGTGGCCTAACCAGCGTTCTATACAGCTGCAACATCAGACTCCAGCTTTTATACTCTATACCCCGTCCTATAAAGGCAAGCATACCACATGCCTTCTTCACCACCTTCTCCACCTGTGTTGCCACCTTCAAGGATTTGTGAACTTGCACACCTAGGTCCCTCTGTGTTTCTATAATCTTGATGACTCTGCCATTTATTGTATAACTCCTCCCTACATTATTTATTCCAAAATGCATCACTTCACATTTATCCGGATTAAATTCCATCTGCCACCTCTCCGCCCAATTTTACAGCCTATCTATATCCTGCTGTATTGCCCGACAATGCTCATCGCTATCCGCAAGTCCAGCCATCTTCGTGTCATCCGCAAACTTGCTGATTACACCAGTTACACCTTCTTCCAAATCATTTATATATATCACAAACAGCAGAGGTCCCAGTACAGAGCCCCGCGGAACACCACTGGTCACAGACCTCCAGCCGGAAAAAGACTCTTCGACCACTACCCTCTGTCTCCTATGGCCAAGTCAGTTCTCCACCCATCTAGCCACTTCTCCTTGCATCCCATGAGCCTTAACCTTCTTAACCAACCTGCCATGTGGGACTTTGTCAAATGCCTTACTGAAATCCATGTAGACGACATCCACGGCCCTTCCTTCGTCAACCGTTTTTGTCACTTCCTCAAAAAATTCCACCAAATTTGTAAGGCACGACCTCCCTCTTACAAAACCATGATGTCTGTCACTAATGAGATTGTTCCGTTTTAAATGCACATACATCCTGTCTCTAAGAATCCTTTCCAACAACTTCCCTACCATGGACGTCAAGCTCACCGGCCTACAATTTCCCGGGTTATCCCTGCTACCCTTCTTAAACAACGGGACCACATTCGCTATCCTCCAATCCTCAGGGACCTCACCTGTGTCCAAAGAAGCGACAAAGATTTCCATCAGAGGCCCAGCAATTTCATCTCTCGTATCCCTGAGCAGTCTAGGATAGATGCCATCAGGCCCTGGGGCTTTGTCAAGTTTTAATGTTCCCTATAAAACCTAACACTTCCTCCTTTGTAATGGAGATTTTCTCTAACGGGTCAACACCTCCCTCCGGGTTTACTCTACAACTATGACCTCTTGTCCTAGACTCTTCCAGAAGGGGGAACATTTGGTTCACATTTACTTTATCAATCCCGTTGTGTATTTATATACTTCAATCAAATCCCCCTCTCATTCTTCTGTACTCCAGCAAGTACAAGCCCAAGATACTCAACCGCTCCTTGTACGACAGCCCCTTCAAACCTGGAATCAATCTAGTGATAAAACCAAAATACCGCAGGTGCTAGAATCTGAAACAAAACAGAAAATGCTGGAAAATCTCAGCAGGTCTGACAGCATCTGTGGGGAGAGAGTAGAGCCAAAGTTGGGCCTAGGTGACCCTTCGTCAGAGCTCAATCAATCTAGCGACCTCTTCTGAACCGCCTCCAGTGCCACCACATCTTTCCTCAAAGGAGGTGACCAAAACTGAACACAATACTCCAAGTGCCTAATACAAATGTAACAACACTTTCCTACTTTTATACTCCGGACCCTTTGCAATAAAGGCCAAGATTCCATTTGCCTTCCTTATAACATTCTGTACCTGCACACCCACTTCCTGAGACTCGTGCACAAGAACACTCAGATCACACACACTTCTGAATCTGTTTCAGATAATATTCCACTTTCAAGAAAGTCTCGACTGAACCAGCCACCACCACACTCAAAATATCCTAACCACTCTGCGTGAAAACATTTTTCCTATCACTTCTTTTGCCAATTCCTTTAAATCTGTGCTCTTTCATTCTCAATCGATCCACCATGGGAACAGTTTCTCTCTATCTACTCCGCCCAGACCCCTCATGATTCTAGATACCTCTATTAAATCTCCTCTCAGTTTCTGTAAGGAAAACAGTCCCAATTTCTCCAATGTACCTGCGGAAGTGGAGTTCCCCATCGCTGGGATCAGTCTCATGAATATTTTCTACGTTCATCTTTAAAGGCCTTGAAACTTTTCCAAAAGTGTGTCATCCAGAACCAGACACAATACTCCAGCTGAGGTCAAACTAGTGTTTGACACGGGTTTAACATGACATCCTTACTTTTGTACTCTCGGTCCCCATTAAGATACTGTATGTTTTATTAATCACTCTCCACCAGACTTCAAATGGCGCACATACACATCCAGCCCTCTCCGCTCCTGTACCCACTTTAGAAACATACTTTTTATACTGCCTCTCTGCGTCCTTTCAACCAAAATGAATCACTTCACATTTCTCTGCAATGCCACCCTACGTCCTTCAGACGTTCTACACCATCCTCCTCAAAAGATCAGTGCTCCCAAGTTTGGTATCATTTTTATGCAAATTGTGCCAGATACACCAAGGCCCTTAATAC
Source organism: Mustelus asterias (assembly GCF_964213995.1). Classification (NCBI taxonomy): domain Eukaryota; kingdom Metazoa; phylum Chordata; class Chondrichthyes; order Carcharhiniformes; family Triakidae; genus Mustelus; species Mustelus asterias. Next base: position 17,898,925 of record NC_135808.1, read on the forward strand.
ACAATCAGGGAGAGCAAGGGCCCCTGGGAAACTCCAGTACAACCCTTCCTCCAAACCAAAGTATGTCCATTTCCTGTCACTCAACCAATTTTGTATCCATGTTACTACTGTCCATTTTATTCCACGAGCTATAACTTTGCTCACAAGTCTGTTGTATGGCACAACATAGAACACCTTTGGGAACCCTATGTACGCCACATCAACAGCATTACCCACATAGAATCCTACAGTGCAGAAGGAGGCCCATCGAGTCTGCTCCGACCACAATCCCACCCAGGCCCTATCCCCATAACCCCATGCATTTACCCTAGCTAGTCCCCCTGACACTAAGGGGCAATTCAGCATGGCTAATCCACCGAACCGGCACATCCTTGGACTGTGGAAGGAAGCCGGAGCACCCAGAGGAAACCCACGCAGACACGGGGAGAATGTGCTGACTCCACACAGACAGTGACCCAAGCCGGGAATTGAACCCGGGTTCCTGGCGCTGTGAGGCAGCAGCACTAAGCACTGTGCCACCCTCGGTTACCCCTTTAAAAACCCCAGCAAGTTAAACCCAATTTTCCCTTTAAAATGCTTGCTTAATTAACCTACTTTTATTAATTTATTCATTTATTTATGGGATGTGGACATTGCTAACTAGACCAGCATTTATTGCCGATCCCATCCCAGTTGCCCTTCAGGTGGTGGTAAGCTGCCACCTTGAACTGCTGCAGTTTGTGTCATGTAGGTACACCCAGTGTGCTGTTAGGGAGGGAGTTCCAGAATTTTGACCCAGTGACAGTGAAGGAACGGTCAATATATTTTCAAGTCAGGATGGTGAGTGCCGTGGGGTCCTGATAAAGTGGGGCTGCTTTGTCCTGGATGGTGTCCAGTTTCTTAAGTGTTGTTGCAGCTGCACCCACCCAGGCAAGTGGACTTGTGCCTTATAGATGGTGGACAGGCTTTGTGGAGCTGGGAAGCGAGTTCCTCGCCACACAATTCCCAGCCTTTGACCTGTTCTTGCAGCCACAGTATTTATATGGCTGGTCTAGTTCAGGTTCTGGTCAAAGGTAACCAGCAAGATATCCAAGTAATTATTAATTTTGTCCCAAATGATTGTTTCTAGAAGCTTTCCCAACACCAAAGTTAAACTGACTGGCCTGTAGTTGCTGTGTTTAACATTAGGAAAGGAAACTGAGCACTGACAAACTAATAAGCAGATCAATGCAAAAGGCCAACTGGCTCACAGATGGTCTAATGTGGTCAAGCGGTGACCTCTGCCACACGTCCCTAGTTAGGTGGATTGGCCATGCAAAATTGCCTCTTAGTGTCAGGGGAACTAACTTAGAACAGCACAGAAAGAGGCCATTCGACCCATCGAGTCTGCACCGACCACAATCCCACCCAGGCCCTACCCCCATATCCCTACATATTTACCCACTAATCCCTCTAACCTACGCATCTCAGGACACTAAGGGGCAATTTTAGCATGGCCAACCAACCTAACCCGCACATCTTTGGACTGAGAGAGGAAACCGGAGCACCCGGAGGAAACCCACGCAGACACGAGGAGAATGTGCAAACTCCACACAGACAGTGACCCAAGCCGGGAATCGAACCCAGGTCCCTGGAGCTGTGAAGCAACAGTGCTAACCACTGTGCTACCGTGCCGCCAACTAGCTAGGGTAAATGTATGGGGTAATGGGGATATGGACTGGGTGGGATTGTGGTCAGCGCAAACTCGATGGGCTGAATGGCCTCCTTCTGCACTGTAGGAATCTATGATCTAGTAGCTCCAGTGGCTGAGCTGTGTTGTGTTTTCCTGGCCTGATGACCAGACTTCCAAATGAAGCCACTAGAGGTCAGTATTTACCACCACTGAGATCTCTGGGGGCAGCATTTAGATGAGTCCATGAAACACCATGGAGTACAAGGCTACGACCAAGTGCTGGAAAATGGGGTTAGAATAGTTTGGCGTCTGATGGCTGGCACTGACACGATGGACCAAAGGGCCTCACCCTGCATACAGCCAGCCAGGTACCAAGACATGAAGCATCCTTACATTTAAAGGGCTGTTACTTCACAAGTAAACACACACTCTGCGGAAGCAGAATTGGGATTCAGGAATGTCTGAGCCAGCGCGTCGGCTTGCTGGATCCACCGGTGCCAGCCCCTCAGCCGAGCGACAATTTCTCATGAGTGCTGCCAGGCACCAGTCAAAGGTGGGCATGAGATCTCTCCCAGTGTTCTGTCGCTGCAGCACTGAGGGGGTGCTGTCATTCAGATGAGATACTAAACCGAGGATCCGTCCACACACTCCCAGGATGACCTGCCTTGCATCCATGGGGAGATAGGATTCTGCAGAACGGCCATGCTGTCGGTAGAGGAGAAGAGAGAGAGCCTGGGACTGATTTTGGAATGAGAAGCGAGGGCACCGCTTTTGCTAAAATGTGGTGCTCTGTAGATAAAACCTGGAAAGAAAGGCTTGTGCCTTTAGACTTGTAATGTGTATTGTGCACAAGGACCCACGAGGATCAAAACAGCACTGAATCTACGACTGGTGACATTGGTTGAGGGGGGAGCATTCGGGGTCACAACACTGGGAGAGATCTCATGCCCACCTTTGACTGGTGCCTGGCAGCACTCATGAGAAATTGTCGCTCGGCTGAGGGGCTGGCACCGGTGGATCCAGCAAGCCGACGCGCTGGCTCAGACATTCCTGAATCCCAATTCTGCTTCCGCAGAGTGTGGCGAGGCAGTGCCTCCAACTGCGGGTCTTCCGACATTAACTCGACCACAAATGCTGGGGAGAGGGTGATTTAAACAGCGGGAGTGGGCGGCCGCAGCTCAGTAGCACTGCCACGTTGCAATGAGAAGGTTACTGGTTGGACTGGCACTGTCGGCCCACTGAGGGGGTGCCGTCATTCAGATGAGACATTAAACCGAGGATCCGTCCACACTCTCCCAGGATGAAGTAAAAGATCCCCTGGCAGTGCTTTGAAGAGGAGTAGGGGTGTTATCCCACTGTGCTGAACAGTACTTATTCTCCAACAAACATCATAGAGACACAATATTGCAGCAACACTTGCCCAAATCGTTCCCCACGATTCCCACATTACAAGTCTAAAGGCACAAGCCTTTCTTTCCAGGTTTTATCTACAGAGCACCACATTTTAGCAAAAGCGGTGCCCTCGCTTCTCATTCCAAAATCAGTCCCAGGCTCTCTCTCTTCTCCTCTACCGACAGCATGGCCGTTCTGCAGAATCCTATCTCCCCATGGATGCAAGGCAGGTCATCCTGGGAGTGTGTGGACGGATCCTCGGTTTAGTATCTCATCTGAATGACAGCACCCCCTCAGTGCTGCAGCGACAGTGTCAGCCCAGATTGCTGTGCTCAGTGGGAATCGAGCCAGCAACCTTCTGATTGCTTTCTCCAGAACACCATCAGCCTCTCCGGCTAACGGGAGGCAGGCACGATACAGCACCCACCCATGCCCATGGGAAGCTCTGCTCCCAGCGGGAACAATGGTAGGCAGGCCCAGAAGAGACAAGCCTCCTTCCGAATTACACCCGGCGTCTTGCACACGGGCAAATCCCGATCAACCCAGAAAGGCGAAAAGGAATAGCCTCACGCACCTGTAGCGAAATGTCATTGATCTGAACATCGTCCGTGCTCCATTTCCCAAATAGCTTAATCTCGGGGGTCTCTGCGACCGCGGGCACACCCTCCCACTCAGTCATTCTTCAGAGAGAGAGAGAGAGAGAAAAGACATCAGTCTATTTCCAATTTAAAATCAAGATTTTAAAAAACTCCAAACCCCAACACAGAAGACCCGCTGTTGTGCATCATGTTCGCAGAACTGCGTGCAGATTCGATCACCACATTTAAGAAAGGATATATTTGCATTGGAGGCAAAGGTTCACTCGATTGGTCCCTGGGATGAGGGGGTCGTCCTATGATGAGAAGCTGAGTAAATTGGGCTTATATTCTCTGGAGTTTAAAGATCGAGACACAATCTCATTGCAAGCCACAAAAATCTGAAAGGGCTTGCTGGAGTGGGTGCCGAGAGATTATTCTCATTATAGTCCGAGAATCTTAGACACGGGGTAGTGTCAAGGGGCCAATCATTAGGCATGAGGAGAAATTACTTCACACAAATGGTTGTGAATATTTGGAATTCTCTACCCCAGAGGCCTGTGGACACTTCATCATTCAGTATATTTAAGGCCAGTGGGATATTGGTCTCTCAGGCAGCAGGCAAAGAAAGAGAGTCGATGACCAAGAGTCTCATAGCACCGTTAATGTAACGCGTCACCATGATCGTAAACAGGGCCAGTTCAGTCTCAGACAGTGCCAGGGAACAAAGTTTGGAGCGGGGACCAAAAACAATGGCTTCAGTCTCAGATATGTGAGGGATAAACTAAATGATCTGATAACTTAGCAACACGGAGGATTCAAGGGAGGTGGCGATGACGTAGAGCCGTGTATCGTCAGCATACATGTGAAAACTAACGCTATGGTTTCCAATGATATCCGGTAACTGGGAGTGGAGCAGGGGTGGGTCCTCAAGGGACATCACAGGCAACAGTGTGGGAGTGGGAAAGGACAGCATTGCAAGTGTGTCTGGAGGGAAAGTTGGGTGATCAGAGCAGTTTAGTGAGGGCAAGAGGCAGGCAGAGAGAAACTGGCAGAAGATGGGGGTTCAGGACTCAGGGCAAGGCAGCCAAGTGGAAGTGAATGACACAGCTGAGACAGCCAATCAAGACAGTCCCGATCTCAGTACAGGAGGGGGGGGGGGGGGGCAGATACAATGAAAAGATTTTTTGGGGGCGGTGGGGAGGTGGCAGATACAATTAAAAAAGTTTTAAGAAGCTGACTGCAGACGCTGGGGATTATCTTCGCATCTCAGGATGATCCTGAGAAGGGGATTGTTTATAAATGGAGCAAAACAGGAACCAACAATAATAATAATAAATTATGTCAAATTCTCTGAATGGCGACTTCTAACATAATTATATCTATTATTTTTCAAAACATGGAGACCCAAACTACACTCAGTTCTCTTACAGCACTGTACAGCTGCAGTGAAAAAACATTCCCGCTTTTACAATCCACTCCCCTTGTAACAAGGCCACGAGACGTAGAAGCAGGAGGCAGCCATTCATGGGATAAAGGCTGAACATTACATTTCTCTGAAGAGTTATTCAGAGGCAAAACCAGGAGTCACAGCCTGAGGATACGGGGTAAACCTTGTGGGACTGAGATGAGGAGAAATTTTCTTCACCCAGAAGGTGGTGAATGCGTGGAATTCACTACCACAGAAAGCAGTTTAGGCCAAAACATTGCATGTTTCCAAGAAGTTGGATATAGTTGCTGGGACGAAGGGGATCAAAGGATACTTTGGGGGGGGGGGGGGGGGGGCAGTGGGATTAGACTCCTGGAGCTGGGATATTTTTCTCTCCCAAGGGGTTGTTTGTCTGCTGAATTGTCTGTCCCCAAGAACAGTGGCGGCTGTTGTTATTAAATTAATTCAAGACAGAGTACATAGATTATTGATGGAAGAGGGAGTGAATGCTATTGGGGTGGGGCAGATGGCAAAGGGGAGTTGACACCATAACCAGATCGGCCATGATCTTAGTTTTTTATGAGTTGACTTACATGAACACTGCAATGAAGGTACTGTGAAACTCCCGAAGTTGCCAGACTCCGGCGCCTTTTCAGATACACAGAGAATTTAGCATGGCCAATGCACCTAACCAGCACGTCTTTCCCTGATGTTGAGAGGCAGCAGTGCTAACCACTGTGCCACTCAATTGAACGGTGGAGCATTCAGCATTGAAGGGCCGAATGGCCTTGGTGCCTGCTCGTTAAGTTCTGTGTTCCTACATAAATTGCCATCGGGTTCTGCTTTCCTCCATTTACAAATGGCTCCCTCTCGGGATCACCCCGAGATGCGAAGATGACCCCTCTCCCAGTTTCTAAAAACCCCTTCAGTGTCTCTGCCACCCCCCTCACGTACCACAACTAACCGGGGCTCTCGGGGTCATTTTAGATTAAATATGCGGGGGGGCTTATCATAATGAATGGGGGAGCAGGCTCAAAGGGCCGAATGGCCTCCTCCTGCTCCTATTTTCTGTTAGCTTTGTTTCTCCCTGCACAGATCTGAGATTTCCCAGCATTTTCTGTACAGTTTCAGCAATCTTCAGCTTTTCTGTTATATTTTAGGCAGTGATGTGTCTTCATATCCCAATCACACATTAACTTAATACAATCCATGCACCAGGACACCCAGATCCCTCTACACTCTCTCTCTCTGTGCATTTGCTCCTGTCACCTTCCCCAGCTCCCTCTCTCCCCGCTTCCCCCGGCCTCGGCCCACACCAGATCCCGAAGCCGCGGCCTAGCACAGAGGCTCCGGGCCACATCCTGCACTCCCACCCCGCTGCTGAGAATCCCCTTCCTCCCGGGTTATTCCTCTCCCCCGGTGCCGGGCTCTGTTCCTTCCCCCACCAGGCCGCGGCCACTGAAGCGCCGCCGCCGCCATTTCCCACCTGCTCAGCTCAGGATCCGCCACCGAAAAGACCAGCCTGCGGGTTGCACGGCGTCAAAAAGCAGGGGCCCTGCTCCGCGGAGCACGCGTCCTGGCACGTACAGCAACTGAGCATGCGCCCTTCCCTCAGCGGCTTCAACCACCGCCATCTTTCAGACGGGACATCTGGAGGGGCGGGGCCAGCGCCACCCGGCGTGGAACCCTGCCATCCAGAGATGGCGGGAGGTTGAAACCGCTGACGGAAGGGCGCATGCTCAGTTGCTGTACGTGCCAGGACGCCATCTTTCTTCCAGGCGAATGGGAAACGGCGCACGCGCTTTGAAGGCGAGGGGCGACAGCGCAGCGCCATCTTTAATCCAGGCAGATCACGAACCGGACACGTGTGTGGCAAGATCCACCTTCTTTCTCAAGCTGCTCCAAAGTTTCACTTGTAATCGCGCCCCCTTGGACATCTAGGGACGATTCAAAGCACCATGGAGTGCAACTTGTTCAATGTACACAACCTCTAAAATAACATTTTAAACAATAACATTTGTAAGACCATTGTTAAATGTCTGAAACGTTTCTCACAATGTTACCTGATGCATGTAAAGAACCTGAATATTATTACTTTTGGTGAGATGGCCATTCCAGAGTGATTGTAATGCTCTTGCAGAATTCTTGTGAATAAAGTATGTTGTTGAGGAATGTTGCAAACAGGAAGCAGAGAGTTGGGACAAATGGGTGCTTTTCTGGTTGGCAGTTGGTGACCAGTGGCGTGCCGCAGGGATCGGTGCTGGGGCCTCAATTGTTTACCATTTACATAGATGATCTGGAGGAGGGGACTGAGTGTAGGGTATTCAAGTTTGCTGATGACACGAAGGTGAGTGGGAAAGCGAATTGCGTGGAGGACGCGGAAAGTCTGCAGAGAGATTTGGATAGGCTGAGCGAGTGGGCGAGGATCTGGCAGATGGAATATAACGTTAGCAAATGTGAGGTTATCCACTTTGGAAGAAATAATAGTAAATTGGAATATTATTTAAATGGGGAAAAATTACATCGTGCGACTGTGCAGAGGGACCTGGGGGTCCTTGTGCACAAATCGCAAAAACTCAGTCTGCAGGTGCAGCAGGTGATCAAGAAGGCGAGTGGAATTTTGGCCTTTATCGCGAGGGGGATAGAATATAAAAGCAGGGATGTCTTGCTGCAACTGTACAAGGCACTGGTGAGGCCGTAACTGGAGTACTGTGTGCAGTTTTGGTCCCCTTATTTGCGAAAGGATATATTGGCCTTGGAGGGAGTGCAGAGAAGGTTCACCAGGTTGATACCGGAGATGAGGGGTGTAGCTTATGAGGAGAGATTGAACAGATTGGGTCTGTACTCGTTGGAGTTTAGAAGGCTGAGGGGTGATCTTATAGAGACATATAAGATAATGAAGGGGCTGGATAGGGTAGAGGTAGAGAGATTCTTTCCACTTAGAAGGGAAACCAGAACTAGAGGGCACAGCCTCAAAATAAGTGGGGGCCAGTTCAGAACAGAGTTATGGGGGAACTTCTTCTCTCAGAGGGTAGTGAATCTCTGGAATTCTCTGCCCATTGAAGTGGTGGAGGCTTCCTCGTTGAATATGTTTAAATCACGGGTAGATAGATTTCTGATCGATAAGGGAATTAAGGGATATGGGGAGCAGGCGGGTAAGTGGAACTGATTCGCTTCAGATCAGCCATGATCTTGTTGAATGGCGGGGCAGGCTCGAGGGGCTAGATGGCCTACTCCTGCTCCTATTATGTTCTTATATCAGTACTTTCGAAATGTAGCCACAGTCTTTATAATGTGGGATTAAGAGCAGAAAATTCTGGAAATACTAAGCAGGTCAACCTGTGGAGAGGAGAGGCCCATGTGGGTTTGGTTTTATAACTCCCAGAAATGGGGCAGGAACAGAGGCAGGCAGCGGCAGAATTTTGCACCATGGGCTTGTGTGGCGCAGCCCACCCTGGGCCATTTTCCCAGAGGTGGGATGGGAAGGCCACCACCGACCTGCCACCATGCTAAAGGCCTGTTAACGTGCAATCCCACTCGCTCTGCACGTTCCAGAAGGTGACAGTTTATTAACTACCTTGGGGGGAGGGGAGTCTCTCAGCAGCAGTGGCGCTCCCTCTGGTCACCACACAATAGGAAGAATGTGACTGCATTAGAAAGGATGCAGAGCCGATTCATTGAATCCCTACAGTGCAGAAAAGATCACACGGCCCATCGAGTCTGCACAAACTTTGCGACAGAGTATCTTACCTAGGCCTTCTCCCCATCCTATTTTAAAGTTTTTTATTAGTTTATTTATTAGTGTCACAAGCAGACTTACATTAACACTGCAATGAAGTTACTGTGAAAATCTCCTAGTTTCCACGCTCCGGCGCCTTGTTTGGGTGGCCACCATGGTCAATCCATCTAACGTACACATTCTGGGACACTAAATGGCAATTTAGCATAGCCAATCCGCCTAACCTGCACATCTTTGGATAGTGGAAGGAAACCGGAGCACCCAGAGGAAACCCATGCAGACACGGGGAGAACGTGCAAATTCCACACAGGCAGTGACTCAAGGCCAGAATTGAATCTGGGTCCCTGGAGCTGTGAGGCAGCAGTGCTAACCACTGTGCCACCCAAATTCACCAGAATGTTGCCTGCTGGAGTGTTTCAGCTATGAAGGGAGGCTGGGGTTGGTTTTCTTAGCCCCACATGGCCATCTCTCCCTTGTTGCTCAAATTCTGCGATCCAGTGATGTGCGGGTTAGGTGGATTGGCCACGCTAAATTGCCCCTTAAAAGTCTGGGGGATTAGCAGGGTAAATATGTGAGTTTACAGGGATAGGGCATGGGTGGGACTGTTCTTGGTGCAGGTTCAATGGGCTGAATGGCCTCTTTCTGCTCTGTTGGAATTTTATGATTCTATCTCACCTTTTGCCACTATTAGCATCTTCCTCGGGAAGTGTAGTCAGAGTCAATTGATGGGAAGCTGGTTTGCGTGATGGACTCTCATAAGAGTTAGTCATCCCAGTTCACCCAATGATGAGGAACTTCAACCCCTTCCCCCCCTCACCCATAGTAATTGCCCAGCTTGGGGAAACGGCACTTTTATTTTAAGTTTCAGAAGTTAGAGAGATGGCGACCCCATTTTGACACGCCTCCTACCTTATTTACCTCTTGCTGTCATGTCCACATGTCAGTCCTCAGCCTGATCCAATGTTCCAGTAATGCCCAACGCAAACTGGAAGAACACCTCATCTTCCGATTAGGCACAGCCTTCTGGACTCAACATTGAGTTCACCAACTTTAAACTCTGACCTTTTCCCTCCATCTTGATCTCCCCTTTTGTAGTTTATTGATTTTCAGTTCCCTTGGCCTGCCCCAATATAACCCCACCCTTCCCCCTATGGCAATCTCTCTGTGTTGTCCAGTTGCTGCCATTTACACATTCTGCTACCTCACCTTTTTTTCTTAAGTCATTTGTGGGACATGGGTGTCGCTGGCTGGCCAGCATTTATTGCCTATCCCTGGTTGTCCAATGGCAGTTGAGAGTTAACCACATTGCTGTGGTTCTGAAGTCACATGTAGGCCAGACCAGGGAAGGACAGCAGATTTCCTTCCCTAAAGGGACATGAGTGAACCAAGAATCGACAATGGTTTCATGGTCATCAGTAGATTCTTAATTCCAGATATTTTTTATTGAATCCAAGTTCAAATTCAACCATCTGCTGTGGTGGGGTTCGAACCCGTCCCCAGAATATTAGCTCACATTTTCTGGATTAATAATCGAGCGATAATACCACTAGGCCATCGGCTCCTCTATTAGCATTCTTCCTCCCTGAATGGCACCATTAACACTCCCCTTTGTCTTATGCCCAATACAAAGTTGTCCATACCTCCTTTGCCCCAACCCATCACTGTTCATCTCTTCTGCCCCACTCTCTCCACCCACTTCTCTTACTTAATAGTTCATCACATTTGCACCTTTCCTCAGGTCTCTAGAGGGTTGTTTGGATTTGAAACGTTAACTGTGTTCCTCTCTCCAGATTTGCTGAGTATATTCCAGAATTTTGTGTTTTTATTTCAGATTTCCAGTATCCGCGGTATTTTGCTTCTACTTACTTCCATCGCGACCTGCTTCTGCTTTCAAACAGGAAGGCCTCTGATTGGCCGTCCAGCTTTGAGAGACCTGCCCATCTTTAATAGAATTACAGAAGATTCATAGAATTATACAGTGCAGAAGGAGGCCATTCGGCCAATCGAGTCAGCACCGACCCAGGCCCTATCCCCGTAACCGCATAGATTTACCCTAACTCGTGCGCCTGACACTAAGGGGCAATTTATCATGGCCAATCCACCTAACCCACACATCTTTGGACTGTGGAAGGAAATGAGCACCCGGAGGAAACCCACGCAGACACGGGAGAATAGTGACCCAAGGCGGGAATCGAGCCTTGGTCCCTGGTGCTGTGAGGTAGCAGTGCTAACCACTGTGCTACCATGAGCCCACCCTCTGACCATTAGTTGGCCACTCCAGGGGGCAATCTTTTTGAATCCCTTGCTGTGCTAGTCTGCAAGTGCCTGACCTTAGAAGTTAAGCAGACTCAAATCAGGTTAGTGTTCAGATGAGGGAATACCAGGTGCAGTAAGGTTCTGCTGCCAGCAGAGGCCGCTCACATCACACAATCGACAGATAGGTAGGCAATATTTTGACTTGCCCCTCTACCATGGCTATGTTCACGGCCTGGTGTCCCGAGAGAGGGAGCATGCGGAATCTACGCAACACCAAGACCTTCTGTGCCCAGTGAGCACCGCGGAGTGCCTTATCGACCCTGTTAATCACAATTCGGTTCACTGTTTTAAGTTTCATTTGAGATTTGCTTTTGGTTTCAGCCAGTTGCCTTTTAAGGTGCTGCCCCTTTCATTTGTCCCTCAGTTGATTTGATTTATTTGATTTATCCAAAAAATAGGAAAATCACATCAAGAGATTCTGAACCTCATCTGAGCCCCACTTTTTGAATTAATTACCTTTCACCTTCCCTGAAACGTCAACTCTCTGTTTCAACAGATCATAGAATCATAGAAACCCTACAGTGCAGAAGGAGGCCATTCGGCCCATCGAGTCTGCACCGACCACAATCCCACCCAGGCCCTACCCCCACATATTTTTACCCACTAATCCCTCTAACCTACACATCCCAGGACTCTAAGGGGCAATTTCCAACCTGGCCAATCAACCTAACCCGCACATCTTTGGACTGTGGGAGGAAACCGGAGCACCCGGAGGAAACCCACGCAGACACAAGGAGAATGTGCAAACTCCACACAGACAGTGACCCGAGCCGGGAATCGAACCCGGGACCCTGGAGCTGTGAAGCAGCAGTGCTAACCACTGTGCTACCGTGCCGCCCCAGATGTTGCAAGAAGTCTCACAACACCAGGTTAAAGTCCAACAGGTTTATTTGGTAGCAAAAGCCACTAGCTTTCGGAACAGGCTGCCCCTTCGTTAGGTGGGTGGGAGTTCTTACTGTGTTTACCCCAGTCCAACGCCGGCATCTCCACATCACGACTATCAACAGATGCTGCCAGACCTTTTTTATAATTCATTTTACAGCATCGCTGACCGGGCCAGCATTTATTACCCATTCCGAACTGCCCTTCATCCCAGACGGTGGTCTGGTGGGGTGGTTGGGTGGAGAGAGGGAGGGGAAGGGGCAGAGCGGAAGGGTGGCGACCATCTTAAGCTCCCAAAGGTTGTCTATTAGCAAAATCCAACCCAGTTCATAGAACAGAAGCGAAATGCAAAGAATTTACAGAACCAGTGATTAAAACATTTTAATTATTGCCCATAAAAAGGGACGCCAAACACTTAAAACAGACGTCAATATCTCTCAAGTCCTCCCCATTTACTTTCCACCCAGCGGCTTTGTCTCATCTATGAGTACCCCAGACGGTGCTTTCAGTCTGCGGAACCGAACGATCCCCGCGTCCACGCGATAGCCGGATTTCTTGTCACGAATATTGTTATTCAGTCGGTTTCTTGCTACCTGTAGCATTTCGATGTTGCGACTGGTTTCTGTCATTGCGTCGTTCAGTACTCCGATACCCTAGTTGGAGGCAATTGGCGGGGTGGTGTGTTGGGGGGGAGGGGGGGGGGGCAGCAGTGAGATAAAACAAAATAGATTGGATTTAACTCAAAGCTTCCCTCACTCAATATCCACATGTGAACTTTTCAAATGCATCCCATCACAAGTGGGAAAGTTTTCTCTCCGTCTACACCACCCACCCTATCTCTTCATCATTCTAAGGTGCTCCCTCAGCTCACTCCTTAGCCATCTCTGCAAAAGAAAAGAATCCCCACCTCTTCAAACCTATCTGATAAATATATACCTCTAATTTTTACTCCATCCTTAAAGTTACAAAGCCAGGACCAGGCAAACCTGAATCTATTCCTTGCTCCAAAAACCAAATTCCAATTGATTCCAATCCATGGTCCCCACAAGAGAGACAGACAAGATCCAAGCTGACAGGATAAGGCTTTTAGGATTGATATTGTTTCAGCTTTGGAATCGTTCTTGTGAATCTGTTCTTGCACCTTTTGGATGCCTCCTATAGATATTTTCATCGCCCCAATAGCACTGTGGGTGTACCTACACCTCGTGGACTGCAGCGGTTCAAGATTTAAAGTTTAAAGTATTTTATTTATTCTACACAAGTAGGCTTACATTCACACCGCAATTTAGTTACTGTGAAAATCCCCTACTCGCCTGTTCGGGTACACTGAGGGAAAATTTAGCATGGCCAATTCACCTAACCAGCACATCTTTGGACTGTGGGAGGAAACCGGAGCACCCGGAGGAAACCCACGCAGACACGGGGAGAATGTGGAGACTCCGCACAGACAGTGACCCAAGCCAGGAATCGAACCCGGATCCCTGGCGCTGTGAGGCAGCAGTGCTAACCATTGTGCCACCGGTCTACCCTCACCACCACCTGCTCAAAGGGCAATTGGGGATGGGCAATAAATGCTGGGCCCAGCCAGCAATGCCCAAGGGCGGCATGGTAGCACAGTGATTAGCACTGCTGCTTCACAGCTCCAGGGACCTGGGTTCGATTCGCGGCTTGCTCCAGCATTCATATTGATCATGGATGATCATCAAATTCAATATCCTAATCCCCCCCTTCTCCCCATATCACTTGATCCTCTTAGGCCCAAGAGTTATATCAAATTTCTTCTTGAAATCAGACAACGTTTTGGCCTCAACTACTTTCTGTGGGAGTGAATTCCACACATTCACCACCCTCTGGGTGAAGAAATTTCTCCTCACCTCAGTCCTAAAAGGTTTACCCCTTATCATAGAAATCATAGAAACCCCACAAGAGCAGGAGGAGGTCATTGGCCCTGCTCTGCCATTACAATCATGGCTGATCTTCTATGTCAACGTTATACTCCTCCCAGGCTCTCCCCATGCCCCTGGACACCTTTAGTTTAGAAATAGAAACATAGACACATAGACAATAGGTGCAAGAGTAGGCCATTCGGCCCTTCGAGCCTGCACCACTATTCATAGAAATCATAGAAACCCTACAGTACAGAAAGAAGCCATTCGGCCCATCGAGTCTGCACCAACCACAATCCCACCCAGGCCCTACCCCCATATCCCTACATATTTTACCCACGAATCCCTCTAATCTACGCATCCCAGGACACTAAGGGGAAATTTTAGCATGGCCAATCAACCTAACCCGCACATCTTTGAACTGTGGGAGGAAACCGGAGCACCCAGAGGAAACCCACGCAGACACGAGGAGAATGTGCAAACTCCATACAGACAGTGACCCAAGCCAGGAATCGAACCCAGGTCCCTGGAGCTGTGAAGCAGCAGTGCTATCCACTGTGCTGCCGTGATCATGATTGGTCACGCACTTTCAGTACCCCACTGCTGCTTTCTCTCCATACCCCTTGATCCCTTTAGCCGCAAGGGCCACGTCCAGCTCCCTCTCGAACATATCTATAAAACTGGCCCCAACAGCTTTCTGTGGAAGAGAAATCCACAGGTTCACCACCCTCTGAGTAAAGATGTTTCTCCACATCTCAGTCCTGAATGGCCTCCCCTGTATCCCGAGACTGTGACCCCTTGTCCTAGACTCTCCCCCACCCGCCCCCCCCCCACCAGCCAGAAGAAACAACATCTCTGCATCCAGTCTGTCCAGACCCTATCAGAATTTGATATGTTTCAGTCAGATCCCCCCTCATTCTCCTAAATTCCAGTGAATTCAGGCCAAGTCGACCCAATCTCTCCTCACATGACAATGCTGCTGCCCCAGGAATCAGTCTGAGGAACCTTCGCTGCACAAAGTAAACTAGACTTTCATCTTTATGGCCCAAGAATAGGAATGAGAGGGTTGTTCAGCCCTTTGTGACTGGTCCACTATTCAATTTCATCTAATCAGATCATTATCTTTTCTTCCCTAATTCCTTCAATAGCTTAGTCTAACAAAAATGCAACATGTCTTAGGAATTCTCAGCTGACCCTTAGTAACCCTTGCTGGGTAGTGTTCTAATTTGTTCACCTCACTGCTTACCGACCTTGACTAGCGTCGCTGCCTCAGGCAGTTGGGTTGCCGGGTGACGCTGGTAAACCTTCACCAGAGGCCTGTCCAGGCGTTCCCGTGTCATTAGGTACTTGCTGCTCTCCGGGCCCTGATGGACAATGGGAAAAGAAAACTTGCATTTAATTCCAACCTTCCAGAAGGACCAAAGGAGACGTGAAGTCGGCCCACATTTCTATTGCTGCTCTTTCACCCAAGCCCGTGACCGCTACCGCTTAGCGGGGGAAATCATCAAATCCTTAAGTGCAGACGGAGGCCATTCGGTCCATCACGTCCTCACCGACTCTCTCTGACAGGATACCTTACCCATGTCCTTTCCCCCGCCCTATCCCTGTAACCCCACACATATACCATGGCCAATCCACCTAACCTGCACATCTTTGGACACTAAGGGGCAATTTAGCACGGCCAATCCACCTAACCTGCATATCTTTGGAGTGTGGGAGGAAACCGGAGCACCCGGAGGAAACCCACGCAGACACGGGGAGAATGTGCAGACTCCGCACAGACAGTGACCCGAGGCCGGAATTGAACCCGGGTCCCTGGCGCTGTGGGGCAGCAGTGCTAACCACTCTGCCACATCGCAGGTGTATGGGAACAGCAGCACCACCACTAAAGTCACGCACCATCATGACATGGAACCATATCACAGCACCTGTTGTTCCATGGTTAAAGTCCTGGAACTCCCTTCCTAACTGGACCATGAGTGTACCTTGAGTCAGCAAATTGAGCTAATTTAAGTCATTTATATTTGTATTGTGTCTTTTGGGAATAAGGTATAAACTTAAGCTTAATTTGTGTTTCCGTATTTAGAACGTAGAAAGTATAGCACAGGAACAGGCCCTTCAGCCCATCATGTTGCGCTGAACCTGACACCAAATTAAACTAATCCCTTCTGCCTGCCCTTGGTCCGTATCCCTCTATTCCTTGCATAATCATGTGCTTGTCTAAAAGCCCCTTAAACGCCCCTATCATATCTGCCTCCACCACCCCTGGCAGCGCGTTCCAGACACCGACCACTCCCTGTAAAAGATTTGACCCTCACATCCCATTTGAACTTTCCCCCTCTCACGTTAAGTGCCTGCCCCTAGTGTTCGACATTTGTGTGCTAAGAAAGGGTTAAAATTTCAAGTTTAGTTGCATGCTAAGCAAAGGTGCCGACAAGTTTATAAGTTTAGTTTCACTTTAATCTTTGCCTGCATTGTAATGGGGGTTTTAATGACCTAAAAGCAATTGTTTGGTTTAAAAAGAAACTAAACTGTTGCTGAGCAACCACAGACTCACACTGAAAAGTATAAGCATGAGTTTCCAATTTGGAACCAGGTTACCCAGAGGCAAGAAGGATCCCACAGAAACTGCCAGAACAGGCATGGTAATTCAGAGGAGCAGAAAGCAAGTCCCAGAAGCTAAAGAACAGAAAGTCCGAGAAACTAAGGAATGGAACACAGGAAGGTTCCAGGAGGACTGTGAAGTTAAAGGTACATGATCCTGTTCCGTGCAGTTCAAGCAAAGAGCAGAGAAAGGGCTCTGAATTAAAGGACGGTTGCATAAAGCAGATTTAAAGTTGACTCTTGAGAAGCCAGATATCCAAGATGATCCTAACTTTGGTGACACCTTAATACAACCTGCAAAGAAGTGACTTTCTGTTGCTTTGGTTCAGTACCTTAGAGATTGTGTGAAAGCTTCAGTGCACTTGGCAATCCAAGGCAGAGGAATATGGAAAGGAGAGGTTGAAATCCTGGATGTGGATCCTTGGTGAAGGCAATCAAGAGAAACCTTTGTTTGGGAAAAGATTCCAAACTGTTCTCTGCAAGAGTGAAGTTTGGAGACTCTCATGTGAAAGCCAGAGATCTAGTGAGATAGAAGTTGTATTAGCTGGTATCTATTGTTTGGTTTCAGTGTGTGGTGTATCTGACCACATTTCGCCTACTGGTTTACACGAGCTATGTACTTATTGAAAACATTAGCATGTAATAACTTGTGTTATCCTTATAAATCTATGTGTAACTGCAAAGGTATAGTTGGGGCGAAAATGTAATGTATTATAGTTCATCTTTTTCTTATTCAATTAACATTTTATTTGTTTGTTAAAAGTTAATTGGCGTCCGGTGACTTTATTCATCTACATATCTAAACAAAATTAAAGTTAAGATCTATCCAGCCAGGTTCCCATCTGGGATCTGACTTGTCCGTCACCTGGGATCATAACATATGCACCACAGGGACTGCAGCAGTCCAAGAGGGCGGCTCACCACCACCTTCCCAAGGTGCAATGAGGCGTGGGCAACTTTACCAGTGACGCACATACCCCACCAATACATTTTAATAACTGATTAAAATCCAGTCCCACCTCCTGGAAAGTATTTGCTTTTGTAAATATCAGAGGGGGCAGGAACGAGATAGAATTAATCCACTAACACTCACTCAAAGAGGCCATTTTCTTTTAATGACGTTCGCAAGGAAACCAGCAATGCAGCCAATCCTCTTGGCCGGAGATCACATGAATGAGAGGAAGCCTGGTTGTTCAGTTTGTGGTCAAACTGACATGTCCAATTAAATTGGGTCACGGTCCCTAAGTGGGTGAGTGGCGAATGATGGGGAGTAATTGATGTTGAAGAATATGTACCTGTTAAGAATGCGGCAATTTGATCAGTGGTCATAAGTCATCTGGGGGGTGGAGGCAGTGACACCCAGGCTCAATATGCTCCTTGTGGATCTCCTGGCCATGGTGTCTTTCCTGGGTCAGATTTCACCATCCTCTGAACCCACCAGCCTCCGCAGGGTTCCCAATAGCTGGCACCGCTTCCAACCTACCAGAATTATGCCATTTGCCAATTCCATCTCATCGTACCAGCGTTGTGTTCGATTAATGGCGGCCCTTGTCTCCCCGGCGCCGACTTCCATGTGTTGCTGAAAGAGAGAGAATGACGCAAAATGAACAGGATTTAGCCACTGCAGCCCAGCCGAGAAACCATTGTAATGTTAGTTTCACCTCAGCTCAGGTTTACTCACAGATATGGTACTGATGCTAATAGGTTAAGGGTGGGCTGTTTTAGACTGACAGATGCATTATGCAATAAAGCGCACAGAATATGTCACGTAAACTGGAGTATCAGCACCTCATCTTCCGATTAGGCACTTTACAACCTTCCGGACTGAACATCGAGTTCAACAACTTCAGAGCATCTGCCCTCCACATCCAGTCTATTTCCATTTATTTTATTTCTTCCTTTCATCTCATTTATCCATTTTTTATTACTCTATATTCTTGTTTTTATTTTTCCACTTCTAAAATCTCATTTTCCATCTTGTTTCCTTCCCCCTTCTCCCCCATCCCACTCAGGCCATTTGCCACATTCCTACACTCTGAACTTTTGCTCTGTCATTTACACATTCCAATCTCTTAAGGGACACTATTAGCATCATTCCTAGCCTTCATCATCACCATTTACATTCCCTTTCTCCTTTTGTTTATGCAATTCTTATCAACTACAGCTCCCACCCCACCCTCACATATAAATCTTGTCCTATTTTCCTTATCTTCAGCTCTTCCTCGAAACGTCGGCTCTATTCTCTCTCCACGGATGTTGTCAGACCTGCTGAGATTTTCCAGAATTCTCTGTTTTGGTTTCAGATTCCAGCATCCGCAGTACTTTGCTTTAATATGCATCATGGGGTGTCAACTGCTCTGTCCACATCACCCACCATCACAGCCCAGTCTCTCACCTCCAAGTCAGAAGGCTATCAATACAACTCCCCATTCCTGTAACGTTTGATACTTAATAGTGGCCAGCCTCTGCCAGAGGCCTACTGAAGGAGTACTACAATTCTGCTGGTGCCCTCTTTTGCGTGAAATGTTCAACTTCAGTCCGGTCTGCTCTCTCAGGTGATCCCAAAAGATCCCTTGGCACTATTTTGATGAGGAGCAAGCAAGATCTCCTCAGCGTCCTGGGCCAACATTCACCCCTCAATCATCACAAAACCGGTATTCTTATTGTTTAAGTGAAAGCTTAGCGGATGCCTTCTGGAAGTCCACATATATAACATCCCATATCTCCCACACTGAATTAATTCCACTAGGGATTCAATCTGGTTCATTGGACGTGATGCGACTTACTTTTCACTGGTTCATACCAGCTCTCTTTGCTCAGTCCCTATCTGCCAAAGTTTGGTACTGGCCATTATTGCATTGTTGTTTATGGGATCTTGCTGCACACATATTGGCAACCACGTTCGCCATTGACTGCCCTCTAACTCCTTTCGCGCAGTGTGCTGCTTATTTATTTAAGTGTGTGGACCCTTTAAATTCTTTACATGGGGTCACACACACGCAAGGTAATTTAAAGAGGCCGATTTGTGCGTGGCCTGCACGGGAACCAACTGACCAGTATTTTAAGGGATCATCCTTCATTTTGACATTAGTCCCGAGTCTCGTATGGGACATTCTTCATCGTTTATTGCATCGACAGCCTGTAGGAGCCTGAGCCTGGGAGTCTCTCCTCGCTATCGTCCTTTTGTTTTCTTCCACGTGGTTGCATCACTGACCCACACACACAGCCACCAGAAAAATATCCAGCCCCCATCAACCCCAAATTAAGTGCCCCTTATTTTATTTTATAAGAGTTAAAGTTTGTAGAGAACATTGAGAAGGGGCAGTGACCATATCCATCTAAAAGTACTTTGGCACTTTTGGGACATCCTGAGGTCCCAACTGGCGCTGTACAGGAAAAGAAAAGGAGAGAGGGTGGAATTTTCCCATCCCGCTCACCACGGGGAATCGTAGCGGGCGGGAGGGGGAACCATGCTAAGGTCCGTTGACCTTGGGTGGGAATTTCTGGCCTTGGGGTGAGCGCGGCCAGAAAATCCCGCCCATTGAGAGGGAAAGAAGAGCGCACGGGGGTTACAGAAAAAAAAACCCCAAGATATTCTGTGGTAAACTGGTTCCTACCGTCATGGCCACGTTCTCTGCCATTTTCTGAATCAGCCCATCATTGACCGATTTCTGCGCGCCTTTAATGATGGCAATTGCTTCCTCGATGAGTTTGTTGCTCTTCTCCCGCAGAATCTTGGACTTGCTGATGATCCTTTTGGCGTTGTTCATTGCCGTGTCGCAGGCTGTTGACAAAATGAGATTTGGTCATTACTCCGGCTCGCGGGTCGTGCCAACAGTGCCCGGACGTGCGGGCAAGCAGAGTTAGGATTTTTTTCTCAGGTTGCTCACTGTCCTTCACCCTCAATGCAGGTTCAAGGGCCAGGATTTGCCACGACTTCCCTTTATTGAGCTTGCCAATATGGCTACTGCAACACCCCATGGTAAAAACATCAGTCTACTCACAAGCAAAGAAACCTTCAGGGCCTGGTTTCTTCGCATTACCTCGTAAGAAGTCTGACAACAACAGGTTAAAGTCCAACAGGTTTTTTGGAATCACAATCTTTTGGAGCGCTGCTCCTTCATCAGGTGAGTGTTCATTGTCCGAGGCAATGCAGCACTCCCTTCAGTGCCTCATTGCAGAGTCAGCCTAGACTTTGTCTCAAGTCTCTGGAGTTAGGTTTGACCCCACAGCTGACTCCAATAAATGGGCTGATGTATCGAGAGCATGTACACAGTAGGTAATAGGTTATTGGGCACAGTGCTTAACCACGAACAGGCAATCCTCAACTTTACGACATTCGAGTTACGACAAATGGCACTTGCAACAGTGTTTTGACTTTCACAGAACCCCTGCAGTGCAGAAGGAGACCATTCAACCCATCAAGTCTGCACCGACTCTCTGACAAAGCATCTTATCCAAGCCTTCCCCTGCCCTATCTCTGTCACCCTACAGATTTACTCTGCTAATCCCCCTAACCTACACATACTCGGATCCTAAGATTCAATTTACCATGGTCAATCCACCTAACCTGCATATCTTTGGAGTGTGGGAAGAAACCAGAGCACCCGGAAGAAATCCACGTAGACACGGGGAGGATATACAGACTCCACACAGACAGTCACCCAAGTCCAGTATTAAACCCAGGTCCCTGGCGCTGTGAGGCAGCAGTGCCTCACAGTGCCGCTGTGCTGCCCACACTTTCTGACATTAGTTTTGACTTTATAATGTTCGTTCCGACGCCACGCCAATGAACAAGTTCAAAAGTTCAAAGTGTGCACCAACATTTTGAACCGCCTAGTTCCCTGACTCAAGGTAAAATACAGTGCTAGATTTCGACATGTATTTTTCATGTGATTTTTCAATCTCAGCATGATTGCCATTTGCAACATAAGTACATCAATGTTGCCATATTGTATATCATTGATTGAGTATAAAACTCTTGGTTATCTTGGTGAAAATAGAGTATTGGGCCTTGCTTCTGGAACCAATCCCCCATTTCCAACGCTGTTCTGATGGGAAAACTGGTTCTGACTTATGACTTTTTGAACTAAGACATGCTTTTCAGGATCCCACGTGTTGCAAGCCCGAGTACTGCCTGTAATTAGAAAGCACCCGGGCTCAACAAGGCAGATGCAAGAAGGATGGTTCCCCAGGTTAGGGGATTCCAGAACCGGGGGGCACAGTCTCAGATTAAGAGGTAGGCCATTTACGATTGAGGGGAGGAGGAATTTCTTCAGGCAGGGGGGAGGTGAATCTTTGGAATTCTCTACCCCAGAGGGGGCTATGGAGACTCAGTCTTTGAGTATGTTCAAAGCAGACATCAAGTGGCACAGTGGATAGCACTGCTGCCTCACACCACCAGGGACCCAGGTTCAATTCCCAGCTTGGGTGACTGTGTGGAGTTTGCACATTCTCCCCGTGTCTGCGTGGGTTTCCTCCGGGTGCTCCGGTTTCCTCCCACAGTCCAAAGATGTGCAGGTTAGGTGGATTGGCCACGCTAAATTGCCCCTTAGTGTCCCAGGATGTGCAGGTTGGATGGATTAGCCATGGGAAATGTGCAGGGTTACGGGGGCAGTTTGGGGGAAATGGCTGGGTAAGATATTCTGTCAGAGAGCTGGTGCAGGCTCGATGGGCTGAATAGCCTCCTTTTGCACTGTAGGCACTCTATGATTCTATGATATATTTCTCGACACCAATGACATTAAGGGATAAGGAATAGTGCAGGAAGATGGTGCTGAGGTAGATTTACCATAAACTTGCTAAATGGCGGAGTAGGCTCGAGGGGCCGAATGGCATACTCCTCATAGAATCCTAGAATCCCTATAGTGCAGAAGGAGACTATTCGGCCCATCGAGTCTGCACCGATCACAATCCCACCCAGGCCCTATGCCCGTAACCCCATGTCTTTACCCTGACACTAGGATCAATTTAGCATAGCCAATCAACCTAACCCGCACATCTTTGGACTGTGGGAGGAAACCGGAGCGTTGGGAGGAAACCCACGCAGACACGGGGAGAACGTGCAAACTCCACACAGACAGTGACCCAAGGCAGGAATTGAACCCGGGTCCCTGGCGCTGTGAGGCAGCAGTGCTGACTGCTGTGCCACCGTGCTGCCTCTGCTCCAATGTTCCCATAAAGTGTGACTCAACAGACTGCTGGATCGCGTCTGTTGGATAAGAAGTCAAACCTATCTGCCCCCCCTGCCACCCCCCCCCGGGTATGCAAGAGATAACTTGGCACCATTTCGAAGAAGGGTATGGGCGTCCCCCGCTAGTAATTTTTATCCCTCAACCAACATTGTCAACCCAGCTGCTCTGGTCAACATCATATTGCCACCTCTGGGAACTTCCTGTGTCTAAATTGACTGCCTACATTTCAGTAAGTGCTGTCCTTAATTAGCTGGTAAGTGCTTTGGGAGGTGAGGTTATGGAAGCTGCTTCCCTTTTTCCCAAGAGAACTGTCATTATTCAGTCCCCTGTGTCAGTTCATCTTTTTTGGGTTAACAGCACAAACATGAGATGATCCCACTGAGGGTCCCGAGTATCCTTTATCCTGTTACTGAAGCAATCTATGTCCAAACGCAGCAAGGCCTGGACGAGTGGCAAATAATATTCACACCACACAAGTGCCAGACAATGACCATCTCCAACAAGGCAGGATCTAACCATTGCCCCTTGACATTCAATGGCATTACCATCACTGAAACGCCCACTGTAAGCCCCTTCACCAAAATCCCTTTATTTACAATTCCAACAGCAGCACACAGACTGCTATCAGTCAGCAGGTTACCTCCTGGAGTCCCAGAGGAACTGGCATTCTCGGTTAAATACAAGGAAAAGACTCCCTGATTGGTCCATCATTTGATTCCTTAATCAAGGAGTTCATATTCCAATAGGCCAACCTCAATAGCTTGATTGAAGTCATTATATCCACTATCAACATCCTGGCGGCTACCATTGACCAGAAACTGAACTGGACTAGCCACATAAATACCGCAGCTGAAAGAGTAGGTCATAGTTTGGAATCTTCCAGCAAATAACTCACCTCCTGACTCCCCACAGCTTGTCCACCCAGGCCTTGTTTACCAGGCTTAAGTCAGGAGTGTGATGGAATACTCTCCACTTGCCTGGATGAGTGCAGCTCCAACAACACTCAAGAAGCTCGACACCATCCAGGACAAAAACAGCCCACTTGATTGGCACCTCATCCACAAACATTCACTTTCTCCACCATCGATGCACAGTGGTAGCTGTGTGTACCATCTACAAGATGCACCGCATCACCAAGGCTCCTTAGGCAGCACTTTCCAAACCCACACCACTACCATCTAGAAGGACAAGGGCAGCAGATACCGGGGAACACCACCACCTGGAGGTTCCCCTCCAAGCCACTCACCATCCTGACTTGGAAATATATTGGCCATTCCTTCACTGTCACTGGGTCAAAATCCTGGAACTCCCTCACTAACAGCACTGTGGGTGTACCTATATCTCAGTGACTGACCGCAGCGGTTCAAGAAGGGGGCTCACCACCATCTTCTCAAGGGGCAATTAGGGATGGGCAATAAATGCTGTCCCAGCCAACGAAGCTGACATCTTTTCAATGAAACTAGCGTAATTGTGAAAAGTTTTGACAAAGTAAATAAGATCAAAACTGCGGCTGGAGAATCAGTAAACAGAGGAGTGGCGGAGATTTAAGGTATTTGACAAGAATACCAAGAGGGAGCCAAGGGGAATTTTCGTTTATGAAATAATTAGTTGTGATCTGAAATATAATGCCTGAATAGAAAGTGAAAGTAGAATCAACAGTAACCTTCCACAGGGAACTGGAGATGTACTTGTTAGTGGAAAACAAGCAGGCCTATGGGGAAAGAGCAAGGCAGTGGGTCTAATTGGAGAGCTCCAGGACTTCAAGGATTGCAGCACTCGCATACCATTTCATTCTGATTATTATTGCAAAAAAGGCCTTCCAAACCCACACCACTGCCCTCTAGAAAGACAAGAGCAGCAGACACATGGGAACGCCACCATCTGGAGGTTCCTCATTCACCATCCTGACTTGGAAATATATCGGTCGTTCCTTCACTGCCTCTGGGTCAAAATCCTGGAACTCCCTCTCCAACAGCACTGTGGGTGTACCTACACCTCAAGGACTGTTCCAAGAAGGCAACTCACCACTACCTTCTCAATGTCTCTGGCATCCAGCTGAAATACTCCATAATCCCACAAAATGCAAGTTGGTTTATTCTTATTAAAGATGTCACCATACAAAACACTTGGCTGACCTCAGCTGGAGGGCTGAGACTATCTCTAGGAGCTGCACATTAGGAAGAATGTGAAAGCCTTGGTGAGAGTGCAGTCCGGTCCCAGGGATAAGGATCATTAGTCACGTGGATAGATTGGAGAAACAGGCCCTCTACTGGGCAGCACGGTGAGACAGTGGTTAGCACTGCTGCCTCACAGCGCCAGGGACCCAGGTTCGATTCCCAGCTTGGGTCACTGTCTGCGAGGAGCCTGCGCTTTCCCTGTGGGGGTGTCTGTGTGGGTTTCCTCCGGGTGCTCCAGTTTCCTCCCACAGTCCGAAAGACGTGCTGGTTAGGTGCATTAGCCATGCTAAATTCTCCCTCAGTGTACCTGAACAGGTGCCGGAGTCTGGCGACTAGGGGATTTTCACAGTAACTTCATTGCAGTGTTAACGTAAGCCTACTTGTGACACTAATAAATAAACTTTAAACTCTTGGGAGAAGAGAAGGTTGAAAGGAATTTTGATCGAGGTGTTCAAAATCATGAGCGGATCCGGACGGAGTGATAGGGAGAAACTGTTCCCATTGGTGGAGGGATCGAGAAGCAGAGGGTGCAGATTTAAGGTGAGTGGAGAAAGAAGCAATAGCGACACGGCGGGAGGAAGTGGGGTGGGGGTGGGGAGGGGGGTGGGGGGGGAAGTGGGAGGGGTTGGGGTGTGTGGGGGGGTGGGACCTTTTCACAAAGAGAATGGTTAGGATCCGGAATGCGCTGCTGAGAGTGTGGTAGAGGTGGAAGTTCAATCGAGGCATTCAAAGTGGGGACTGAATTATTATCTGAAAAGTTAGCGGAGCTATGGGGAAAAGGCAGGGGAGTGGCACTAGGTGAATTGCTCCTTCAGAGGGCCAGCACGGACACAAATGGGCTGAATTGCCCCCTTCTGTGCTGTAACCATTCAATGATTCACTGACGCTTACAGATCTCTACACGCCCATCCTTGCAAGCCTCGCTGAATTCAGGAAGACGGGAGGTACTGAGTGCGTGGTTTGTGGCGCGGTGGGTTAGTGTCCCTGCCTGTGAATCAGAAGCTCTGGGTTCGAGTGCCACCCCAGGACATGATAAACAAGAAAGGTGCGTTCCCAACGCGGTCAAATGGGTTGAATCTCAACCTGTAAGTCCTTCCAAAGGTGCTAATGTTCAGAAGTTTTTAAGTTCATAAGATATAGGAGCAGAATTAGGCCATTCAGCCAATTGAGTCTGCTCTGCCATTCAATCTTGGCTAATATGCTCCTCATCCCCATTTCCTGCCTTCTCCCCATTACCCTTCAACCCATTACCAATTAAAAATCTGTCTAACTCCTCCTTAAATGTACTCACTGTCCCAGCATCCACCGCGCTTTGGGGTAGCGAATTCCACAGATTCACAACCCTTTGGGAGAAGTAGTTTCTCCTCAACTCTGTTTTAAGTTTGCTACCCTTTATCCTAAAACTATGACCTCTCATCCCAGCATGCCCCACAAGAGGAAGCATCCGCTCCATGTCTACTTTATCCATACCTTTTATCATCTTGTCTACCTCAATTTGATCTCCCCTCATTCTTTGAAATTCCAGAGAGTACAGGCCTAAACTGTTCAATCTCCCTTCACACGACAAACCCCTGATCCCTGGAATCAATCTAGTGAACCTCCTCTGAACTGCCTCCAATGCCACTACACCTTTCCTCGAAAAAGGGGACCAAAACTGCACAATATTGCAGGTGCGGTCTCAGTAATGCCTTGTATAATTACAGCAATGCTTCCTTACCTTTATATTCTATTCCTTCAGCTAAAAATGCCAACATTCCATTTGCTTTCTTCATTATCTGCAATGGTTGGCACTAAGAGCGGGAGAGACTCCTGGTCTGCCACACTTGATGTGGAGTGGCACCCCCTCAATCTATAAGCCCCTTGGCATCAGACTAGTGACCTGTTCTGGGAATTACTAGCTCTGCCTTAGTGCATTACTCGGTGCAGGAAGGCAATTGGAGTGAGTGCCTGGCTGTTTTGAAGAAGGACAGAGGAAGTTTCATTTCCCGATTCATTGTTTTAAAACAGAAACAAAAGCGATGTGTAAGACGCTGCGAGTGAGAGCATTTTCAGCCCCCTTAAAAAGGTTCCATAATCACAGCTTGGACACCAAGTCATGGACTGGGTTTCCAATGTGCCAGACCCGGGTGTGCTGGGTTCACCCGCACGCTATCCTCTGCCCCTCATTCCAAAAGTTCCATTTTGTGTGCGTTAGCCTCAATTCAGTAAGTGGTGTATGGCCCCTGAGGCAGAAGGTTGTGGGTTCAAGAGCCACTCCCGAGGCCTGAGCACCAGAGTCCAGGGGCTGACGTTCCTATTGCGGTGCGGAGGGAGACTGATGTGGATTGAGAGATCCCATGGCAGTGCAGGACTTTGAAAAGGAGTGGGGGGAGTCCTGCCCAGTTCTGACCAATATTTATCCTTCAACCAACATAAAAAAAACAAGCACTGTCACATCGCTATTTTGTGGGAACTTGCGTACATTCACCTGAGGAAGGAGCAGCGCTCTGAAAGCTCGTGATTCCAAATAAACCTGTTGGATTTTAACCTGGTTTTGTGAGACTTCTTACTGTGCTCATCCCAGTCCAACGCCGGCATCTCCACATCGTTGCGTACATTGGCAGCCGCGATTGATACATTACCAGCAACTGCACTTCAAAGGTTTCATTGCAAAGTGCTTTGGAAAGTCGCAAGGTCATGAAAAGATCAGTATCAAGGCAAGCCTTTTGTCCTTTCCGTCAATGCCTCTGCAATTGAGTCCCTGACCTGAACATGCTAGAATGTTCCGATGAGAGGTCATCATGACCTGAAACAATGAACTCTGTCCCTTGCCACAAAATGCTGGAAATACTCTGCTGGTCACGTTGGCAGCCTCAGTGTTTTGATTTCCAGTAATCAACAGGTTTAGTGTATACCACCGCAAACACCCTCTTCCCACAGGTTTGGTCTAACAACACCACAACACAAAATAGACAATAGTCACCATAGAACCTAACTCCCAAGCCTCTCTGGGGACTGGTGTCCCTCTGACACTGTGATACAGGCATCCTGATGGACTGGTGACACTGACACTGTAACACTGGCACCCCTCTGGACTGTTGCCCCTCACACTCTTAGACAGGCATCCCCATGAACTGGTGTCCCTGACACTGTGATATAGGTGTCCCCATGGACTGGTGTCTCTGACATTGTAATACAGACGTCCCCATGGACTGCTGTCCCTGACCCAGACACTGGGATACAGGCATCCCCATTGACTGGTGTCCCTGACACTGTGATACAGGCATTCCCATGGTCTGCTGTCCCTGACACTGTGATACACGTGTCCCCGTGGACTGGTGTCCCTGACACTGTGACACAGGCGTCCCCATGGACTGGTGTCTCTGACACTGTGATACAGGCATCCCCATGGACTGCTGTCCCTGACGCTCTGATGCAGGTGTCCCCATGGACTGGTGTCCCTGACACTGTGATACAGGCATCCCCATGGACTGATGCTCCGATGTAGGTGTCCCTGACAATCTGACACAGGTGTCCCCATGGATTGGTGTTCCTGATGCTCTGATACAGGCGTCCCCATGGACTAGTGACCCTGACACTCTGATGCAGGTAGCCCCATCAACTGGACTCCCTGACACTGTGATACAGGCATCCCCATGGACTGCTGTCCCTGACACTCTGATGCAGGTGTCCCCATGGACTGGTGTCTCTGACACTGTAATACAGGCCCTGACCCTATAATGGGACCTGCCGTATTTCTTGACACCTTTGTGCCTCACCATAAGTGTACGGGCCAACCGGTGTTGGTGCAGGCATCAAGTTGACATCCCTGACTTCTGACAATGCTTTGGTTATTCTGGGGGTCAGACAATCGGTTCTGGAATCTTTGGTGGTCTGGCTCATTAACTGAGGGACCAGATCGAGAACCAGCATTCTTTCTCTGTAGCATTCCTGCAATTTCTTCCGAGCAGCATCCAATTTCTGGAAGGGGAACACAAGCAGACAATATAGAGTCACAGAGGTTTACAGCATGGAAACAGGCCCTTCAGCCCAACTTGTCCATGCCACCCACTAAGTTAGTCCCAATTGCCCGCATTTGGCCCATATCCTTCTATACCCATCTTACCCATGTAACTGTCTAAATGCTTTTTAAAAGACAAAATTGTACCTGCTACTACTATTACCTCTGGCAGCTTATTCCACACATTCACGACCCTCTAAGTGAAAAATGTGCCCCTTTGGACCCTTTTGTACCTCTCCCCTCTCACCTTAAACCTTTGCCGTCTAGTTTTAGACTCTCCTCCTTTGGGAAAAGATGTTGACTATCGATGTTCCTCATTATGTTATAGACCTCTATAAGATCACCCCTAAGCCTCCTACGTTCCAGAGAAAAAAGTCCCTGTCTATCCAGCCTCTCCTTATAACTCAAACCATCAGTCCCGGTAGCATTCTAATAAATCATTTTTGCACTTTTTCTAGTTTAATAATATCCTTTCTATAATAGGGTGACAAGAACTGTACACAATATTCCAAGTGTGGTCTTACCAATGTCTTGTACAACTTCAACAGATGTCCCAACTCCTGTATTTAATGTTCTGATCAATGAAACCAAGCATGTCGAATGCCTTCTTCACCACTCTGTCCACCTGTGACTCCACTTTCAAGGAGCTATGAACCTGTACTCCGAGATCTCTTTGTTCTATAACTCTCCCCAATACCCTACCATTAACTGAGTAAGTCCTGCCCCAATTCGATCTACCAAAATGCATCACCTCGCATTTATCTAAATTAAACTCCATCTTGGCCCAATTGATCAAGATCGTGTTGCAATCCTAGATAATCTCCTTCACTGTCCACTATGCCACCAATCTTGGTGTCATCTGCAAACTTACTAACCATGCCTCATAAATTCTCATCCAAATCATTAACATAAATAACAAATAACAGTGGACCCAGCACGGATCCCTCAGGCACACCGCTGGTCACAGGCTTCCAGTTTGAAAAACAACCCTCAACAACCAGCCTCTGTCTTCTGTTGTCAAGCCAATTTTGTATCCATTTGGCCACCTCCTGGATCCTGTGAGATTTAACCTCATGCAACAACCTACCAGGCAGTGCCTTGACAAAGGCCTCGCTCAAGTCCATGTAGACATCGTCGACTGCAGTGCTTTCATCTACCTTCTTGGTTACCCCTTCAAAAACTCAAATGATTTTCCACTCGCAAAGCCATGCTTACTGTCCCTAATCAGTCCTTGCCTCTCTAAATGCCTGTCGTTCCTGTCTCTCAAAATACCTTTTAACAATTTACCCACCACGGATGTGAGGCTCACCGGCCTGTAGTTCCCAGGCTATTCCCTGCAGCCCTTCTTAAACAAAGGCACAACATTTGCCACACTTCAGGCATCCCACCTGTGGCTGTCGATGATTCAAATATCTCTGCTAGGGGACCTGCAATTTCCTCCTGAGCCTCCCACAACATCCTGGGGTACATTTCATCAGGTCCTGGGGATTTATCTACCTTGATGCGCTTTAAGACTTCCAGCACCTCCTTCTCTGTAATATGCACACTCCTCAAGACATCACTATTTATTTCCTCAAGTTCCCTAACATCCATGTCTTTCTCAACAGTAAATACCGATGAGAAATATTCATTTAGGATCTCACCCATCTCTTGTACATAGATGACCTTGTTGATCCTTAAGAGGCCCTATTCTCTCCCTAGTTACTCGTTTGCCCTTTATGTATTTCTAGAAGCTCTTTGGATTCTCCTTTGCCTTATCGGCCAAAGCAATCCCATGTCCCCTTTTTGCCCTCCTGATTTCTCCTCTTAACTCTATTCTGACAACCTCTATATTCTTCAAGGAATTCACTTGCTCCCTGCTGCCTATGCATCTCATTTGCCGCCTCCTTTTTTTTGACCAGGGCCTCAATATCCCGAGTTCCCTTCCTCTACCAGCTTTCCCCTTCACTCTAAAAGGAATGTGCTTACCCTGAACCCTGGTTAACACACTTTTGAAAGCCTCCCACTTACCAGACGTCCCTTTGCCTGCCAACAGACTCCCCCAATCAACTTTTGAATGTTCCTGTCTAATACTATCCAAATTGGCCTTACCCCAAATTAGAATTTTAACTTTTGGCCAGACCTATCATTCTCCATAACTATCTTAAAACTAATGGAATTATGGTCACTGATTCCAAAGTGATCCCTCACTAACACTTCTGTCACCTGCCCTTCCTTACTTTCCAAGAGGAGGTCAAGTTTTGCCTCCTCTCTAGTCGGGTCATCCACATAATGAGAAATTCCTCCTGAATACATTCAACAAATTTCTCTCCATCCAATCCCCTAATACTATGGCTGTCCCAATCAATGTTGGGAAAGTTAAAGTCTCCTACTATTACCACCCTATTTTTCTTGGAGATATCTGTAATCTCCTTACATATTGGCTCCTCAATTTCCCACTGACTATTTAGGGGCCTGGAGTACCATCCTGTCAAAGTGATCTCTCCCTTCTTATTTCTCAGTTCTACCCATAGAAACTCAGTGGACAAACCCTTGGATATATCCCCTCTCAGTACTGCCGTGATGTTTTCCTATAGCATCTGTATCCTGGAACATTGAGCTGTTCTCCCTAATCAAAAAAGCAACTCCCCCTCCTCTCTTACCTCCTGTTCTATCTTTCCTGTGGAGAATGAAATGACATTCCTGGGATTCCTCATTATGCGGAATATTTTGAAGAGAGCTGCCAGTCCTGCCCCTCCCTTAGCCATGTTTCAGTAATAGCTATAATATACCAGTCCCATGTACCCAGGTAAGCCCTGAATTCAAGAGGCCCGTCAGGCCTCTTGCATTGAAATAATCTAGACTTCCCTTGCTCTCTGCACTGCTTTCTCAGACCATCAGTCCTGTCATGTTTTGGACACGCTCCCTGTGTTTTATTTCTCTGAGCCTTACTGGACCCATTCACTGAGTTCTCCACAGTCGCTGTGCTGTGGCCCTTTTTGATTTTTGTCTTTCATTTCTTTACCTTCCACTTTTCCCTGTACTGCTTTTGTTTCTGTCCCCACTTTACTTCCCTCTGACTTCCTGCATCGGTTCCCATCCCCCTGCCACATTAGTTTAAACCCTCCCCGATAGCACCAGCAAACACTCCCCCTAGGATATTGCTTCCAGTCCAGCCCATGTGCAGACCGTCCAATTTGTACTGGTCCCACCTCCCCGAGAACCGGTTCCAATATCCCAGGAATTTGAATCCCTCCCTCTTGCACCATCTCTCAAGCCATGCATTCATCTTAGCTATCCTGACATTCCTACTCTGACTAGCACGTGGCACTGGTAGCAATCCTGAGATTACTACCTTTGAGGTCCTACTTTTTCATTAAACTCTTAACTCCCTGAATTAGGACCTCATCCTGTTTTTTTGCCTATATCGTTGGTGCCCATACGCGCCACGACAGTTGGCTGTTCATCCGCCCCCTCCAGAATGCCCTGCAGCCACTCCGAGACATACTTGACCCTTGCACCAAGGAGGCAACATACCCTCCAGGAGTCTTGTTTGCTTCTGCAGAAACGCCTGTCTATTCCCCTTATAATTGAATTTCCCATCACCAAAGCGCCGTCACTCGTTTTTCCTGCCCTCCCATGCAGCAGAGCCAGCCACGGTGCCATGAACCTGGCTGCTGCCACCTTCCCCTGGTGAGCCATCTCCCCCAACAGTTACCAAAACGGTATATCTGATTTGGAGAGAGATGACTGCAGGGGACCCCTGCACTGCCTTCCTCCACTTCCGCTGTCACCTATTCCCTATCTCCCTCAGTAGTTTTTATCTGGAAGCAGAGAGTGACCTGAGTGATGGCACATCCGACCAATCTTATAATGCAGCGCAGAGTTACCGTCATCCCGCTATGGTTTTATTTAGCCGTGAACAAGGTTCCAGTGCCCATCCTATCCAGAAGTAGAGGTTCCCAACTCATCAGATTATAATCTGGATGCTCTGAGATGAAAGTTAAAGGAAAAATGTCAGTGAAGATTGAGATTCTTCCCAAACCATTCACAGGAGCTGTTATTACCCCACATCTGATCAAGTAATGGAGCACAGCTCCCTAGTGACACTGTGAAGGTGCATTTATGGTACAGTGTAGACAGAGCTTTACTCTGTATCTACCCCATGCTGTAACTGTCCTGGGAGTGTTTGATGGGACAGTGTAGAGGGAGCCTTACTCTGTATCTAACCCCGTGCTGTACCTGTCCTGGGAGTGTTTGATGGGGACAGTGTAGAGGAGCTTTACTCTGTATCTAACCCCGTGCTGTACCTGTCCTGGGAGGGTTTGATGGGGACAGTGTAGACAGAGCTTTACTCTGTATCTACCCCATGCTGTAACTGTCCTGGGAGTGTTTGATGGGACCGTGTAGAGGGAGCTTTACTCTGTATCTAACCCCGTGCTGTACCTGTTCTGGGAGTGTTTGATGGGACAGTGCAGAGGGAGCTTTACTCTGTATCTAACCCCGTGCTGTACCTATCCTGGGAGTGTTTGATGGGGACAGTGTAGAGAGAGCTTTACTCTGTATCTAACCCCGTGCTGTACCTGTCCTGGGAGTGTTTGATGGGGACAGTGTAGAGGGAGCTTTACTCTGCATCTAACCCCGTGCTGTACCTGTCCTGGGAGTGTTTGATGGGGACAGTGTAGAGGGAGCTTTACTCTGTATCTAACCCCGTGCTCTATCTGATGTTTCTTTGAACAGAATCATTCTCGGGATGCGGACATCACTAACATGGCTGATGCTTTATCACCCTCCCGGTAGTTGCCCTGAGAAGGTGTAAGGAGCCTCTTTCCTGAAACATAGAAGCACAGAGAATAGGAGCAGGAATAGTGCCATTCGGCCCATCGAGTCTGCTCTGCCATTTAAAGGCTAATCCTTTATCTCAATGCACATTCCCACTCTCTCCTCATAGCTCTTGAGATCTTTGGTTTCTAGAAACCTACCTATTTCCTTTTTAAATATATTTAGTGACTTGATCTCCATGGCCTACTGTGGTGGTAGAGAATTCCACAGGTTCACCACCCTCTGAGTGAAGAAATTTCTCCACATATCTCCATTTTAAATGGCCTACGCTGTCTCCTGAGACTGTGACCCCTTGTTCGAAACCCACCAGCCAGATAAATCAATATCCCTGCATTCAGTTTGTCCAGCCCTGTTAGAATTTTATGTTTCAATGAGATCCCCACTCATTCTTCTAATTTTCAATTAATTCAGGCCCAGTCAACGCAATCTCTCCTCACGTGACAATCCTGCCATCCCAGGAATCAGTCTGGTGAACCTTCATTGCACTCCCTCTATGAAATGTACTGTATCTTAGATAAGGAAACCAAAACTGCACGCAATACTCTAGATGTGTTGCATCCATAAAAAAAATCCAGTGGATTTATCAAACCGAATTTCCCTTTCAAAAATTGTCTAATTCCACTGATATTTTCTCAGTGCCCTGTTATCCATCCGTAATAATATAGACTTGAGCATTTCCCCTGCTGCCGATGTCAGGCTAACCATAGAATCATAGAATCCTACAGTGCAGAAGGAGGCCATTCGGCCCATCGAGTCTGCACCAACCACAATCCCACCCAGGCCCTATCCACCTTATCCTATGTATTAATCCTCGCTAGTCCCCATGTCACAAAGGGGCAATTTAGCACGGCCAATCTACCTCGCCCGCGCATCTTTCGGACTGCGGGAGGAAACCGGAGCACCCGGACGAACAGACTCCACACAGACAGTGGCCCAAGCCAGGATTTGAACCCGAGTCCCTGG
This sequence comes from Mustelus asterias, assembly GCF_964213995.1. NCBI lineage: Eukaryota > Metazoa > Chordata > Chondrichthyes > Carcharhiniformes > Triakidae > Mustelus > Mustelus asterias. The sequence continues at coordinate 17,933,554 of NC_135808.1, forward strand.
CGCTGTGGGGCAGCATTGCTAACTGCTGTGCCATCGTGCCGCCCCAGCCTGTAGTTCCCTGTTTCCTCTCTCCCTCCTTATTAAATAGCAGGGTTACATTTGCCACCCTCCAATCTGCCAGGATTGTTCCAGAATCTACAGACTTTTGGAATATAACAACCAACGCATCCATTATTTCCATGGCCACCTCCCTGGGATCTAGATTATTATGCCCTAGGGATTTATCGCTTTTCAGTCCTATTAACTTTTCCAGCATTATTTTTTTACTGATACTAATTTCCTTCAATTCCTCCCTCTCAGAGCACCCTTGGTTCCCTAGACTTTCTGGGAAGTTATTTGTGTCTTTCCCGTGAAGACAGAACCAAAGGAATTGTTTAAGAAGGCAAATGGAATTTTGTCCTTCATTGCTAGAGGGATGGAGTTTAAAAACAGCGAGATTATGTTGCAGCTGTATAAGGTGCTGGTGAGGCCACACCTGGAGTACTGTGTACAGTTTTGGTCTCCTTACTTGAGAAAGAATATACTGGCACTGGAGGGGATGCAGAGGAGATTCACTCGGGTGAGAGGGTTGGCTTATGAGGACAGAGTGAGTAGACTGGGACTATACTTATTGGAATTCAGAAGAATGAGGGGAGATCTTATAGAAACATATAAGATTATGAAGGGAATAGATAAGATAGAAGGGAAGTTGTTTCCACTGGCGGGTGAGACTAGAACTAGGGGGCGTAGCCTCAAAATAAGGGGGAGCAGATTTAGGACTGAGTCGAGGAGGAGCTTCTTCACACAAAGGGTTGTGAATCTGTGGAATTCCCTGCCCAGTGAAGCAGTTGAGGCTACCTCATTGAATGTTTTTAAGGCAAGGATAGATAAATTTTTGAACAGTAAAGGAATTAAGAGTTATGGTGAGCGGGCGGGTAAGTGGAACTGGATCCATGAAAAGATCAGCCAAGATCTTATTGAATGGCGGAGCAGGCTCGAGGGGCCAGATGGCCAACTCCTGCTCCTAGTTCTTATGTTCTTATCTTGTTGAATTATTCCTCCATTTCCACTAAACTAGCTGTTTAATTGCTCTGTTGTGGTGGTGAGTGATGGTTTTATGCAACGTGAGAATCTAGGACCTGGTTGCAACACAGTGGCAATCAAATTGGTTTTATATCGAAGTCATTGATAGTGCCAGACAGACCAGATAAGGACGGCAAGTTCCCCTCACTGAAGGTCATTGTCCCCAGGGCAGTTTGGATAGAGAAGCAAAATGAGGAGAACATCTGGAAGAGAGAGACATTTTGTGTGGATGACTCCAGGAATGACATTGAGGAGCCCACAGAAAGCCTCCCCCCCACTCCCTCCTCGCCCACAACACCCCACCCCATTCACCAGCTAACCTGGAGTATGTCATTTATCGCGTGCAGTGGTGTTTCCATGGCGGGTTTGATATCCTGCAGATGTTTCTTCTCCAAGCCAATCAACAAATCTGCTCCATCGGGTTCCTGTAGAAACCAGCACAGGGCCAGGTGAATGCAATGGGCAAAGGCGACTGATAGTATACACAAAACTGCAGGGAGCAAAGTGGGAGAATCTCCCTCCTCCCTACGTACCTCCTTCACTCAAGGCATCAGCTGTTACCTCTCCCCCGCAACAGTAAAGGTTAGCTCCTCCAGCATGATAAAGAGATCATAGAATCCCTAAAGTGCAGGAGGAGACCATTCGGCCCATCGAGTCTGCACCAACAATAATCCCATCCAGGCCCTATTGCCATTACCCCACGTATTTACCCTCCTCGTCCCCCTGACGTGAAGGGGCAATTTAGCATAGCCAATCCACCTAACCCCCATATCTTTGGACTGTGGGAGGAAACCGCAGCACCCCGAGAAAACCCACGCAGACATGGGGAGAATGTGCAGACTCCAGACAGACAATGACTGGAGGCTGGAATCAAACCCTGGTCCTTGATGCGGTGAGGCAGCAGTGTTAACCACTGTGTTACCATGCCAACTCCTCTCTCCCCCACCCCAACAATGTTAAAGGGATCAGCTCCTCTCCCCCACCCTATGTTAAAGAATCAGCTGGCCCCCCATGTTAAAGGGACCAACCCCTCTCCTCCCATGTTATAGGGATGAGCCCCTCTCATGCTCCCACGTTAAAGGGACCAGCCCCTCTCCCCCATGTTAAAGGAACCAGCCCCTCTGCTCCCATGTTAAAGGGACCAACTCCTCCCCCCATGTTAAAGGGATCAGCCCCTCTCATGCCCCCATGTTAAAGGGATCAGCCCTTCTCACGTTAAAGGGACCAGCCCCTCTCCTCCCATGTTAAAGAGATCAGTTCCTGCCTCTCTCCCTCAATCCCACCATAATAGGTAAAGCAACTAATTTTCTGACTGATGTGTTTAAAGCAATGAACTGATTTGATAGGACGCACCAGAACACAGGTACAGGATTTGCTGAAGATACCCTGCAGAAACAGGCCATTAGGCCCCACTGGTCCTGTGCTGCACACGAGCCACCCTCCCCCTTACCCCTCACCAATCTCACCCAATCAGCCTTCCCTTTAATTCTTCTGAAACACATCTATGGTATTGGCCTCCACCACTCCCCCAGTTAAACCTTCTCCCCGCCCAATAAGAGAGGGCCTGACCATCGGGGATTTTAGGCAGCTCACCTCTTACCTAATCTGGAGACATCTCGCCGCACAGGAGGGTTGGCCACCCTGTAAAGCAGGTGAGGGGCAACTTAAATACGGGATGGGCAATGGATTTTCGGTTTTGCCATATAAGAGCCAATCTCTTCACAATTGCTAACAGGAGTGACCATAATTACCCGCGGTATGCTAGAATCATGGCATCCCTACAATGCAGAAGGAGGCCATTTAGCCCATCGAGTCTGCACCGACCACCATCCCACCCGGCCCTATCCCCACAACCCCATGCATTTACCCTGGCTAGACCCACTGACACTAAAGGACAATTTAGAATGGCCAATCCACCTAACCCGCACATCTTTGGACTGTGGGAGGAAACCAGAGCACCCGGAGGAAACCCACGCAGTCACGGGGAGAATGTGCAAACTCCACACAGACAGTGACCCAAGCCGGGAATCAAACCTGGATCCCTGGCGCTGTGAGGCAGCAGTGCTAACCCACTGTGCCGCCCACCATACTGGCTAATGTTAACCCTCAACTGGGGTCACTTAGAAAACGGAACAGCTGGTCGCTGCTGCTTGTGGGATCTATCTGTGCAGAAAATGCCTGCCGCGCTTCCTGCCCTGTGACAGTAACTGCCCCTCTGAGGAAAAAAATGTCATTAGGAGCTGCAGAAGTGCTTTGGGGTGTCCTCAGCTGTTCCAATTCTCATTCAGAGAATAACGAGGGGGTCATCCACTTAAGACGGGGATGAAGAGAAATATTTTCCCTCAGAGGGTCATAAGTTTCTGGAACTCTTTCCTTCAAAAGGCAGTGGAAGCAGAGTGATTGAATATTTTTAAGGCAGAGATAGATTCTTGATTAACAAAAGGGTGAAAGGTTATCAAAGGGTCAGCAGGAATGTGGGGCTGAGGTTACCATCAGATCAGCCATGACCTTATTAAATGGGCGGCACGGTGGCACAGTGGTTAGCACTGCTGCCTCACAGCGTCAGGGACCCGGGTTCGATTCCAGAGAGGGAGAGAGACCTGAGGGAATATGTGGACCGATCATGGGGGTTGAGGAAAGCATTAATCAAGCTTCATCATGGAGGGGTAGGCTGGGACTTTCTGCCCCTACACCCCCCTTCCCACCTTGGAATTAAAACTTTGAAAGGGTTTCATAAACTATAAACAGATCAGATTATAAAGAGGCGCAGACTGAATATTGTGAAAATTAGGTTGCAAGTGATATCTGACTTCAGTAATGGTGTTATGTTGAGATCCCAACCTGTACAAGGACATTAATTGTTTTCTTGTGGCAATAGAACATGCATATTGTTAAGAGGCGTGGAAGTGAGTATTAGTGCTTTCAGAAATAATTGATATTCTGAGGGTGGACAGAGGAAGCAAGGCTGGAAGGTGTGTCTTCCCTTGGAGGGACTGGCTCATCATTGGCTGCTGGCAGAATTTTCCAGTCCCGCTGATGTCAGTGGCACCTTTGCTTGGATCGCCCGCCCCACTGCCAGGTAACCCACTGCGGGGTAGTCGGGGAGGGGTCACCTCCGGCGGGACTGGAAGACCCCTGCTGGTGGAAAGGGCCAGAAAATCCCACCCATTGAGGACAAAAGCAAGGAGGGCATATCGAGGCTTTACATGAGACTGCCTCAGCCCCAATCGGAGCACAGTGTCCGATCCTGGGGAATCGGGTCCCAGGAAGGTGGAGAAGGCTTCAGAGAGGGTGAGAATGTTTCCAGGGACATGGGGCTTCAGTTCCAAGGAAGGATCGCAGGTGCTGAGGCTGTTGGAGGTGGTTGACTGAGTGATTTGGACGAACAGAACCGTTCTTGCGAAGGGCCCACGGCAAGGCTCACTGAATCGTAAAGGCACAGAAGGTGGCCGTTCGGCCGGTACAGACGTGATGTCGAAGGTGACCCCTCTCCGACCATCCCACAGAGGGTTAGCTGTGACTGATTCAGCAACTCACTTGGTGCTATTTCCTGGCCATCCCCCTGTAAACCTGCACATTCCCCCTCCCCCTGTAAACCTGCACACTCCCCCCTCCCCCTGTAAACCTGCACATTCCCCCCTCCCACTGTAAACCTGCACATTCCCCCCTTCCCCTGTAAACCTGCACATTCCCCCTCCCCCTGTAAACCTGCATATTCCCCCTCCCCCTGTAAACCTGCATATTCCCCCCTTCCCCTGTAAACCTGCACATTCCCCCTCCCCCTGTAAACCTGCATATTCCCCCCTCCCCCTGTAAACCTGCACACTCACCCCTCCCCCTGTAAACCTGCACACTCCCCCTCACCCTGTAAACCTGCACACTCCCCCTCCCCCTGTAAACCTGCACATTCCCCCTCCCCCTGTAAACCTGCACACTCCCCCCCTCCCCCTCCCCCTGTAAACCTGCACACTCCCCCCTCCCCCTCCCCCTGTAAACCTGCACACTCCCCCCCTCCCCCTGTAAACCTGCACACTCCCGCTCCCCCTGTAAACCTGCACACTCCCCCCCTCCCCCTGTAAAGCTGCACATTCCCCCCCTCCCCCTGTAAACCTGCACACTCCCCCCTCCCCCTGTAAACCTGCCCATTCCCCCCTCCCCCTGTAAACCTGCACACTCCCCCTCCCCCTGTAAACCTGCACACTCCCCCCTCCCCCTGTAAACCTGCACACTCCCCCCTCCCCCTGTAACCCTGCACATTCCCCCCTCCCCCTGTAAACCTGCACACTGCCCCCTCCCCCTCCCCCTGTAAACCTGCACACTCCCCCCTCCCCCTGTAAACCTGCACACTCCCCCCTCCCCTGTAAACCTGCACACTCCCCCCTCCCCCTGTAAACCTGCACACTCCCCCTCCCCCTGTAAACCTGCACACTCCCCCTCCCCTGTAAACCTGCACATTCCCCCCTCCCCTGTAAACCTGCACAGCCCCCCTCCCCCTGTAAACCTGCACACCCCCCCTCCCCCTGTAAACCTGCACACCCCCCCTCCCCCTGTAAACCTGCACACCCCCCCTCCCCCTGTAAACCTGCACACCCCCCCTCCCCCTGTAAACCTGCACACTCCCGCTCCCCCTGTAAACCTGCACACTCCCCCCTCCCCCTGTAACCCTGCACACTCCCCCCTCCCCCTGTAAACCTGCACACTCCCCCCTCCCCCTGTAAACCTGCACACTCCCCCCCTCCCCCTGTAAACCTGCACATTCCCCCCTTCCCCCTGTAAACCTGGACATTCCCCCCCTCCCCCTGTAAACCTGCACACTCCCCCCTCCCCCTGTAAACCTGCACACTCCCCCTCCCCTGTAAACCTGCACACCCCCCCTCCCCCTGTAAACCTGCACACTCCCCCTCCCCCTGTAAACCTGCACATTCCCCCCTCCCCTGTAAACCTGCACATTCCCCCCTCCCCCTCCTCCTGTAAACCTGCACACTCCCCACCTCTCCCTGTAAACCTGCACATTCCCCCCCTCCCCCTGTAAACCTGCACACTCCCCCCTCCCCCTGTAAACCTGCACACTCCCCCCTCCCCCTGTAAACCTGCACACTCCCCCCCTCCCCCTGTAAACCTGCACATTCCCGCT